>NC_042619.1:9293276-9341424 GCF_901001135.1 Rhinatrema bivittatum | reverse complement strand
TGATGACAGAGGGGGAGGAGAGTGGGGAGGGAGGCACTCACTGATCACAGAGGGGGAGGAGAGTGTGGAGGGAGGGGCTCACTGATGACAGAGGGGGAGGGGAGTGGGGAGGGAGGTGCTCACTGATGACAGGGGGAGGAGAGTGGGGAGGGAGGTGCTCACTGATGACAGAGGGGGAGGAGAGTGGGGAGGGAGGTGCTCACTGATGACAGAGGGGGAGGAGAGTGGGGAGGGAGGCGCTCACTGATGACAGAGGGGGAGGAGAGTGGGGAGGGAGGCGCTCACTGATGACAGAGGGGGAGGAGAGTGGGGAGGGAGGCGCTCACTGATAACAAAGGGGGAGGAGAGTGGGGAGGGAGGCGGTCACTGATGACAGAGGGGGAGGAGAATGGGGAGGGAGGTTCTCACTGATGACAGAGGGGGAGGGGAGTGGGGAGGGAGGTGCAGACTGGGAAGCAGAACAAGCTGGGCTGCTACAGATCCTCCCACAGAAACTACAGAGAGCAGAGACCTCACCTCAGCCCCAAATGCAAGAAACAGGGAGACCCTCACCCAATACAGAATAAATGAGCACAGACTGGAAACAGAAAGCTGCAGGCAAAATCCAAACTGTAAACCCCAAGGAGCCCGAATCTGCCTCTGCAGTGCAACCCTGGAGAAAGAGAAACAGAAATGCATTTCCCCCTGTGCTGTGCAGATACAAAGAGATCAGAGATGCACATTTCCCAGAGCTGAGAGAGGAAATCCGAGACTTCCCACAAAAGAAGGAGCAGGAAAACCTCTTTATAATCCTGGGGAGAGGGGAGAAACAGCAGCAAAATGAAATCTGAGCAGAGATAATAAGGGAGCAGCCCTGAGCCTGAGACCTGCCCCTGATATGGCGCTCTCTGTAACCTCACCTGACTCTTATTATTATTCTGATATTTCCTTTCTTTTCTTCCCCTTTAATCATTCTGGGGCCCAGTGTAATAAGGGAAGGGGTAAAACTGAGCTTTGAAGGTGATCATGTGACGCGGTGAGCCTGGTGAGTTGCAGCCGCAGGAGCTCTGTGTGTCACCTTTTCTATTTGGTGAATTCCACCCTTCTAAAAATGTTTTGAACATCCGAACTTTCTATGATTTGCATGGAGAGATTGGAGGTGAAAGGGTACAGCGAGATGGTGGCAAAACCTCAGAGAAAAGAAAAAGGGAATTGTAAAGTAACTGGAAACAAAATGGCTGACGGTCAAGGTTTCCTTGGGCGTTATGATCGCTGAGCCAGGCAGGAGTCGCTAAACTTGAACTGAAACGAAATGTGAAGCTATCACTACAAATCTCGCCGAATTAACAGAATCGATGGTAGGCATGGAAACGGCTGAAGGGAGAATCACCGTCCTAGAGGATGATACGATTGCTCTGAAATGGAAGGTGCACGTTGGAAAAAGCACTGGTGGCAAGTGAAGCCATGGCAGAGGCTCTCGAAAATAGATCACGTCGAAATAACCCAAGATTTGTGGGGTTCCCTGACAGTGTGCCGGAAGATGAGCTGCTGCCCGAAACCGGCTCGCTGATTCAGAGGGCAAAGCGGTCCTTGACAGAGCACGCAGAGTGGACGCGGGCTCTTGCCCGAGAATTGTCATTGCGCGATTCCTAAATTTCGCACAGCGATTTATGAAGTATTTCGTCTCAACACTATCGACGGTTTCGGCTGAAAAGGCGAGTCTCCTCCTATGTTCGCAGCGAGCTCTTTAACAGAAATGTCAGATTTTCCATGAGATTTCCGGCGAAACTAGAGGATGGAAGCATTCTGACATTGAATTCCCCTGCAGACTGAATTCTGTTACCTTCTAAAGCAGAGTAGACCTAGGCTTGACTGAGTTGTTTTCTTTGCCTTGCTTTGAGGTTTAGGATGAAAAGCTTGAAGTGATATTTTTCCTGGTGTTTTCTTTTTATTATTTTCTCAGTTTGCGGCATAAGCTGAGTTAGTTATAATCTTCTCTTGCCGCGCTTGACAATTTATCCTGCATCCCGACGCCACGACAAACATGCTGACTGGTACAGAAACTCTGAAGAAGTCTGAGAAATACATTTTACAGATGCCTGGATTATAGTTGTGAAAAGATGATCTTAGTATGTGGGGTTTGGAGTTACCAGTCAGCATTTGCAGTGACCTCAGAATTTTGGAGAAAATATTTCCAGTGATTGTAGGTTTTCATCTTTAAAATCAGAGGTGACAGAATGACGTCTAGGCTAATGGAAATGGTGACGGGGAAGAGAGAGGAACATAGTTTTTGTAGTTGTTGCGACATTTTAGCGTGGATTAATGCCAAGTTTAAGCTCGCTTCATATATTGTATATGTCATGGGTTAGGTAAGGAGGGGGTGGCGCTCGAGCGCTTAAACACGGATCTCGGGAAAGGAGGAGTGTCAGCTGAACCGGGGTTGGGGAATGGGAGGGGATAGGGAAAGGGTGGGAATGGAGGAGAAGGGAATCAGAAGGGGTATAATGATAAGGAATTCAATAATCATACTGCAGTATACATGGAACGACGGCATATAAAATGTCTAAATAAGTGAATATAGCACTGGGAGATAGAAGGACCTTTGACGAGGAAGTCATCGTTACAAACGTTTAGTAGCGGAAGTGCCATTCAAGAGACATGGATTGCCTGAAAACATAAGGTGTATTTCAGGGAATTGTGATGGCTGGATTCTCCAATAAAAAGGCAAATGATTTTGTCTGCACTTCAGAGGCACAAGGTCTCGATAGGAAGTATCCATCTGTCGGATACAGAGGGCACAAAGTTAACTAGACGTCGGAGAGGGCAATGTTATTATGCACCAGCTCTAGGCAGGCAAGCTGGGGTTGCTGAGCTATTGCATAACGTTTCAGCTGAGTCAGCAAAATTTAAGGTACAGTACACAGTATTCAAGGTGTGGTCTCACCATGGAGTGATACAGAGGCATTATGACATTTTCCGTTTTATTCACCATTCCCTTTCTAATAATTTCCAACATTCTGTTTGCTTTTTTGACTGCCGCAGTACACTGAACCGACGATTTCAATGTGTTATCCACTATGATGCCTAGATCTCTTTCTTGGGTTGTAGCACCTAATATGGAACCTAACATTGTGTAACTACAGCAAGGGTTATTTTTCCCTAAGTGCATCACCTTGCACTTATCCACATTAAATTTCATCTGCCATTTGGATGCCCAATCTTCCAGTCTCACAAGGTCCTCCTGTAATGTATCACAATCCGCTTGTGATTTAACTACTCTGAATAATTTTGTATCATCCGCAAATTTGATAGCCTCACTCGTTGTATTCCTTTCCAGATCATTTATATATATATTGAAAAGCTCCGGTCCAAGTACAGATCCCTGAGGCACTCCACTGTTTACCCTTTTCCACTGAGAAAATTGCCCATTTAATCCTACTCTCTGGTTCCTGTCTTTTGTGATTCACAAAAGGACACATTTTAAATATATATATATTTAAAATATTTATTACCCGGCCTTCCATAGTTCAGAGTGGGGTACAGAGTGTACAAAAATAAAATATATATCATTCAATCATACAATTACCTCCTATCCCATGAGTTTTTAATTTTCTTAGGAGTCTCTCCTGGGGGACTTTGTCAAATGCCTTCTGAAAATCCAAATACACCACATCTACCACTTCACCTTTGTCCACATGTTTATTAATCCCTTTAAAAAATGTAGGA
Source organism: Rhinatrema bivittatum (assembly GCF_901001135.1). Classification (NCBI taxonomy): domain Eukaryota; kingdom Metazoa; phylum Chordata; class Amphibia; order Gymnophiona; family Rhinatrematidae; genus Rhinatrema; species Rhinatrema bivittatum. The sequence goes on along the minus strand of NC_042619.1, from coordinate 9,337,719 downwards.
GATTTGTGAGGCAAGAATTCCCTTGGGTAAATCTTCAAATGGATTCTTCTAATTTTTGAAAGAAGTTCCTATGTCTAAAATAGCCTCTTTCACCTCACCTTTTAACCATGTCGGTAATCATTTTGCCTTCCTTCCACCTTTTTAATGTGCGGAATACATATGGCCTATGCCTCTAGGATTGTATTTTTAAACAATGTCCATGCTGTTGAACACTTTTAACCTTTGCAGCTGCACCTTTCAATTTTTTTCTATTTTTCCTCATTTTATCAGTTTCCCTTTTGAAAGTTTAGTGTTAGAGCTTCAGATTTACTTATTGTCCCCCTTCCAGTTATTAGTTTAAATTTGATCATGTTATGATCACTATTGACAAGTGGCCCCCAAATCCTGCATTCCACTAAAGTCAATATTGGAGTCAATATTGGAGTAATTGAAATCTCAGAGTACAGATAGTGCAGGTGAATGTTCAATCCTGACAAAATATTCCAAAAGTCATATAAAGCAAAAAGTGTTTTATTCTTTCAATATGGCAACTCCACAAATTTATGCAGGCATCAGCTTAATGGCGTCCCCCGACACGGTCCCGTGTTTCGCCGCGGGCTGCATCGGGGGGGATCGCCAACTCAGGAATTCACACAAAAGCTGTAACATGGAAAATAAAATAAGTGTCAGGATTGTGAGGGGACTTACAACCGACCATGATACAATAATTTACACATACCTGATCAAAGCATTCAGAAAGTAACGGGAGCGCAATGCCCTTCTAAAATGACAGGTATTTAAAGATGACAGCTGGCGCCAAAACTACGGGAGAGACAACCACGTGAGTCAAAAGGACTCCATTCATTGGCTGCCGTTCCTGTAGTGCACCAAAGCAGTACCTGAAACAGCCTACCCTGCTAGTGGGTGTTGTTTTAAGTAATGCCTACAGCCCATTAAGGAATTACTCTCAAGCCTCAACCTAGTATTGAATGCCAATAAACCGAAATGCTCATTGTCTCTCAGGATCCACTCACAATCTCTTCTAGCTTCTCTCTACCAAACGCTAATAACATGTTCTCACCGGACGTCAGAAACCTTGGAGCATGGCTTGACAATCATCTTAACCTAAAAAAGTTCGTAAACAATACCACGAAGGACTGCTTTTACAAACTGCAAGTCCTCAAAAAACTTAAACCCCTCCTTTATTTCTCCGACTTCAGGCTAGTACTTCAATCCATAATATTATCAAAGCTCGACTATTGCAACTCCCTGCTACTAGGTCTACCCAACAACACGATCAAACCATTACAGATGGTACAGAATTCTGCTGCCAGAATTCTAACAAGCACTAACAAAAAAGATCACATCACCCCAATCCTTAGTAATCTACATTGGCTTCCCATTAAACAAAGGATACTTTATAAGGTACTCACAATCATCCACAAAGCGACAAACAAAATAGCTCCCATCACGTTAAGCTTTCAACTCCAACCGCACACATCTTCCAGACCTATCAGAAGCGCTTACAAAGGATCACTGCATGCCCAACAAGTAAAATCATCTCTGAGCAAAAGAGCGCTATCCTTAGCAGGCCCCCACCAGTGGAACATGCTCCCCCCAAATCTAAGACTTGAACCCAATCATCAAGAGTTCAAAAAAAGGCTAAAGACTCTTCTTTTCCAACAAGCCTTCCCAGACTCACAATCCTACCAAGACGGAAAGTCTTCCAAATAAGAAGTATCCCCTAATTATGGTCACCATACCAAGTCCTACCTTCAGGTCTCTGCAACTGGACAACAATCTTTGAGTTCTAAAAATTAATCTTATTTATATTTTCCTCTGCAACTGGACTACAATTTCTAAGTTCAAAATTCATTTTATCTTATTATTTATATTTGGCATGGTTAATATGTCACTATATCCAAGTTAAATATTTAAATTATACAGTTTATATTACATAATTTTATTAATTACAAGTAAAACTATTCTATATTATTTATTATCATTATGTTAAATTGTCATCCAGTTATAATGTTCCATATGTACCACTGTTCTATGTAAAGCCCCCTTATCTCTGTTGGGCAGTTTATCGTTATATGTAAACCGGAGTGATTTATAGTCTCTATAAGAACCTCGGTATATAAAAATTAAAATAAATAAATAAATAAATAAATAAACAGAAACCATTCGATTTCACGATTTAAACCTTTTGGGGACACTGTATCCAGAGTAAAGATCCAACGTTGTTCAATCCTGCCTAGTATCTCAGCATAATTACCCCCCCGTGCAGGCCGTCGAACAACCTCAATAACACAGAATGCGACCCACGCGGTCTCAGACCCATGGATTTAGATACATCTGCAGTATTTAATCTGTCTTCACGTTTGCTCTCTCCCACTGAATTAGTATTGTTAAGCAAAGGTTTATCTTTTGTATCTACGGTTAAATGTAATTTGTTTGACCTGAAAGTACATCTTCACAGATTTATCCGTTTGCTGAAGATCAAATCATTTTTTTCAGATACCGCGCCTGGCACTGATTTCTCTTTAGTTCGTCCGAAATCCCGGTGGGTTCCACCAGGTCCAGTTGATCCCCTCATTCTGGCTTTTGAACGCTTAGTGGACCAAGACTTAACAAAGCTGGCAGCAAGTCAACAATATACTAAGTTTAATCTTTCTAAACCTGAATTCCAGGCGGTGTTATCCCTTCAGAATGACCCCACTATAGTCATTAAACCAGCTGATAAGGGCGGCGGTATCGTAGTGCAGGATAAATCACGATATTCATCTGAAGTCCTGAGGCAATTGAGTGACACTTCTTTTTACCTTCCCTTATCAGCCGACCCATCTCCGCAGTTATATCAGCAGATAAAACATGTGGTGGAAGAGGCAGTAGATCGCCACATCCTAACATCTCGGGAGGCCAAATTCCTTTTACCATCATGTTGTATCACTCCGGTTTTCTATACTCTCCCGAAAGTGCATAAAAGTCTCCAGGACCCCCCAGGTCGTCCCATTGTGGCAGGGATTGGTTCTATTTTAGAACCCCTGTCCCAATTCGTAGACCTGTTCCTAAAACCTTTTATACCAAACATTAGGTCATATGTGAGGGATTCGTCACACTTCATTACTTTGTTAGATCAAACACCGGTTCCCCAAGAACCATTTCTTTTTGTTACACTTGACATAGCTTCCCTCTATACCAGCATTCCCCAATCCGATGCCTTACGGGTTATTGAAAAAGTTTTGGACTCTCGGACTGGCCCTCAACGTATTCCTACCTCCTTTCTAACCGCTTTAGCCACATTGGCACTCACAAAAATTTTTTTCCGCTTTAATGATTCATTCTATCTCCAAATTAAAGGGACAGCTATGGGCGCCACCATGGCGCCGAGCCTTGCCTGCCTTTATGTGGCAGAATTTGAAAATTCATTCGTGTACTCTGCTGAGGGTTTCCAAAATGTCACATTATGGCTTCGCTACATTGATGACATATTTTTATTATGGGCAGGCACAGAGGTTCAATTGTTTATGTTTATTGACTATCTCAATGCAAGTAACCCTAATCTTCAGTTTAACTATTGTACACATCGCTCTCAGATTGCTTTCTTAGATGTGCTGGTATCGGTTGAGGACGATCGTTTTTTCACTACCATTTTTCGGAAAGAGACAGACCGGAATACTTTGTTATCTTTTCAGAGTTGTCACCCCAGTGCACTTCGTAGGAATATTCCCACGGGCCAATTTTTTAGGCTGCGTAGATTATGCACTACTCATAGGGAATTTTTAGCTAAAGCCCATGAGATGTCATCTCGTTTCATGTCAAGAGGGTACCCTAAAGCTGTAGTCAAAAAAGCAATGAAACAAGCTTTATATACCAACAGGGACTTGCTATTTACCCCATCGCGGCATTCTGACTCGTCAGTTACAAACTTCATCCTACCTTTTTCCACTCTGAGCCGGCCGATCTCCCATATGATCCGGAGACACTGGGAGGCTTTATCTTTAAATACGCTGTTTACTGATCCCCTCAGGTTCACTTTCCGTCGGGGTAAAAATTTACGTGATAAACTGATTCATGCGGACCTCCCAGTACCACAGGATCCTATCAATAACCCTGGCCACTATCCGTGCGGCCATTGCACAGTATGTACTTATACGAGGGTTACCACCTGTGTGAGTCATCCGTCTACTGGCAGAAGGTTCCAACTGCGTTTTCACTCGGATTGTACCACATCAGGAGTAGTGTATATGATCAGTTGCCCTTGCTCTTTAGTGTACGTTGGGAAAACTGCCCGTATGGTAAAGACTCGGATCATAGAGCATTGCTCTAACATCCGTTTGCAGCGGGAAAAAGAACCCTTAGTTGACCATTGGATTAACAAATCACATTCGCTTTCAGACCTTTCATTCTGTGTTATTGAGGTTGTTCGACGGCCTGCACGGGGGGGGGTAATTATGCTGAGATACTAGGCAGGATTGAACAACGTTGGATCTTTACTCTGGATACAGTGTCCCCAAAAGGTTTAAATCGTGAAATCGAATGGTTTCTGTTTACTTAAAACAACACCCACTAGCAGGGTAGGCTGTTTCAGGTACTGCTTTGGTGCACTACAGGAACGGCAGCCAATGAATGGAGTCCTTTTGACTCACGTGGTTGTCTCTCCCGTAGTTTTGGCGCCAGCTGTCATCTTTAAATACCTGTCATTTTAGAAGGGCATTGCGCTCCCGTTACTTTCTGAATGCTTTGATCAGGTATGTGTAAATTATTGTATCATGGTCGGTTGTAAGTCCCCTCACAATCCTGACACTTATTTTATTTTCCATGTTACAGCTTTTGTGTGAATTCCTGAGTTGGCGATCCCCCCTGATGCAGCCCGCGGCGAAACACGGGACCGTGTCGGGGGACGCCATTAAGCTGATGCCTGCATAAATTTGTGGAGTTGCCATATTGAAAGAATAAAACACTTTTGCTTTATATGACTTTTGGAATATTTGTCAGGATTGAACATTCACCTGCACTATCTGTACTCTGTGATATCGCTTAAGGTGCAGTACTTGCTCATTGTGGTTTCTTAGTAATTGAAATCTCCCATTATTGTTGCACTGCCAAATTGGTTTGCTTCCCTGATTTCTCTTAGCATTTCATCATCTGTCTGACCATTTTGACCAGGTGGACGGTAGTATACTCCTGTCACTATTCTCTTCCCCAACACACATGGGATTTCTACCCATATAGATTCTACTGAGAATTTAGTCTCTTGTATGATCTTTATCCTGTTGGACTTTATGCTACCCCCTCCACCACGTTAATCCACCCTATCATTGCAATATAATTTGTACCCTGATATAGCACTGCCCCACCAGGGGCTGAGATGCAAATTATATCTGCCTCTTCATTCACTGCTATACACTCTAACTCTCCTATCTTGAACTTGGGACATTCTATGAAGTTAGTAAGTAGCACATTTAAAACAAATTGGCGAAATTATATTTTCACTCACTGCACAATTAAGCTCTCTAACTCATTGCATAGCTGGGTTTAAAAAAGGTTTGGACAAGGATGTCTGTTTCTCTGCTGCCTGTGAATCATCTTAATTTGTAGTCTGTGCTACAATTCTCTGTCTCTCATCTTTAGCTTTAATTTCACCTCTCTTTGGCCCTTCGTGGGTCAGGTTTTGACTTGTGTGGTTTTGAGAAGTAAATCTTTGTATATCTCACTTTATTTCTCTGTTTGCCCTTGCTTTTTCCTTGTTTGCTGGTCCAATTCATTAGCGGATAGTTAGAGTCTGTGGCTACATTTTATCTGCAGAGTTTAGCCTGAATATTCAAAGTGGATTTATATATACAAATGGAATTTTCCTATAATTAAATTTCTACACATTTATCAGTAAAAACAGTGAAAAACTGTTAGTTCATACGGACACTCAAACCACATGACAGTTCAGAGAGCAATGTAAGAACATAAGAAATTGCCATGCTGGGTCAGACCAAGGGTCCATCAAGCCCAGCATCCTGCTTCCAACAGAGGCCAAACCAGGCCATAAGAACCTGGAAATTACCCAAACACTAAGAAGATCCCATGCTACTGATGCAATTAATAGCAGTGGCTATTCCCTAAGTATAATTGATTAATAGCCATTAATGGACTTCTCCTCCAAGAACTTATCCAAACCTTTTTTTAACCCAGCCACACTAACTGCACTAACCACATCCTCTGGCAGTAAATTCCAGAGCTTTATTGTGCATTGACTGAAAAAGAATTTTCCCCGATTAGTCTTAAATGTGCTACCTGCTAACTTCATGGAATGCCCCCTAGTCCTTCTATTATCCAAAAGTGTAAATAACCGAGTCACATCTACTTGTTCAAGACCTCTCATGATCTTAAAGACCTCTATCATATCCCCCCTCAGCCGTCTCTTCTCCAAGCTGAACAGCCCTAACCTCTTCAGCCTTTCCTCATAGGGGAGCTGTTCCATCCCCCTTTATTCATTTTGGTAGCCCTTCTCTGTACCTTCTCCATCGCAATTATATCTTTTTTGAGATGCGGCGACCAGAATTGTACACAGTATTCAAGGTGCGGTCTCACCATGGAGCGATACAGAGGCATTATGACATTTCCGTTTTATTAACCATTCCCTTCCTAATAATTCCTAACATTCTGTTTGCTTTTTTGACTGCTGCAGCACACTGAGCCGACGATTTTAAAGTATAATCCACTATGACGCCTAGATCTTTTTCCTGGGTAGTAAACTCCTAATATGGAACCTAACATCGTGTAACTACAGCAGGGTTATTTTTCTCTATATGCAACACTTGCACTAGTCCCCCAGCACTGTCTATAATCCTATCTAGGTGACGTGTAAGGTCTTCTACCTTCGCAAAACCATCAAAAAGCACTCAATAACATTTTATATTTATTGAAAAATGATCATTGTGCAGAGTGCTTCCATAACCCACAAACTTTAATAAATTATCTGCCAGGAAAGCAGAGTTTGCATCCAACTCTCTCAGCATGTGTGCCGGACTCCCCCACTCGCCCTAATTCTGTGCAGAACGCAGCGCGCAATGTTAGATTTGTTCAAAAGGAGGAGTGACTTCGCTGATGTGGATTTACACGCATAATTTCAAAAATGGAAAGTATGGACGTAAATCCTTTCCTCAGCTCTGCCACCTGGAATTACCTACTTACTAGGCATAAAAAAGTGAGCGCAAAACCCTATCCCGCGCACATTTTTACACAGAGAGACCCTGAACCGATCCTCAAAAGGGGACACCGGTTTCTGCCTGTCAATTATTTTGAAAATCAGAGATTATAAAAGATTTTTTTTCTGTTGATTAGCAAATTCTGTTGCTTCTTTCCCTGCATGTGCTTGTGGGTTAGCTCTCGTTCCTTCTGTTTTTTTTTTTTTGGAAGGCTTCGCCAGCTTTAACGATGAGCATTGGCTCTGGCCAGTTACTTTCATACGTCATCCCCTTTGCATCATTTCAATCTGTTGATGCCTTTAAGGGGAGGGGAGGGGAGGGGGCTGATCGGAATATTGATCATCATGCTGGAGGAGGGGCTGTGTGTTGTAGGGAAGCTCCGAGGGCAGAGCCTCTCCCCAGTGTTAAATTTTAATGTTCGGGTCCTGGAAGTGCACTAATGTGTAACATCCACCCTGAGGAGGGAGTTAAATGTTAGTCCTTAGCAAGGGGGCAGGGAAGAGAGCACACCACGCCGTTTCCTACCAAAACCTAATCTGCTAGCGCCTTATCTTTATTTCTACGTAGGTACCCGCTAATATTAGTGTATAACCCCAGTCGTCATTGGGAACCTATTCAGCGTGCACTCTAGGACCTTAAAGGCAAATTTTAACAGCCCCGTGTGTGTTCCAAAACCTGGAGATACTTGCACAAGTTGGGCCGGCGTGCACCGAGCAGATTTTATGAGCCACCCATGGAGGTGCGTGTATCCCGCTGATTCTGAAAAGGGGCGGAGTGTGCACACGTTCTGGGCGTGGCCTGGCCAGGAAACGTGCTGGGGTCCCCGGCCATGTAAACTTTACTACTGCTATGGATGGCAGGTAAGTATTAAAAGAATCTAGGCCAGACAGTGGGGTTTTATGGTTTGGGGCTAACAGGGGCAAAAGGAAGTGAATTAAATTAGGGTGGGTTTCAAGACCCATCCCTAAACTGGGAAAACTGGGAAAATGGCAAAGCAGCATGGGCGCGCATCCCTTATAAACGGCATTTGCGCGCAGATGCGTGCGTCCATTTCAGATTGGGCAAATGTACGTGAGTCCAGGCTATTTTACAACATGCGCGCGTTTAGGCAGGTACATTACAAAATGGACGCATCTCTGCAAGCCCATGCGCCAATATTACAGGTAACATCTGTGAGTACTAGAAGCCTCTACAACAGTTCTAAGACCCTCATCCTCCTTCAGCTCTGGGGATGTGCAAGCTCAGCGCACGCTGCTTCTTATGGATTAGTATGAGGCCATTTTCTTTGTTCTATGTGTGTAATCTGTGCCTGTAAGACCCCATCCTCCTTCAGCTCTTGGGATGTGCAAGCTCAGCGCACGCTGCTTCTTATGGATTAGTATGAGGCCATTTTCTTTGTTCTATGTGTGTAATCTGTGCCTGTAAGACCCTCATCCTCCTTCAGCTCTGGGGATGTGCAAGCTCAGCGCACGCTGCTTCTTATGGATTAGTATGAGGCCATTTTCTTTGTTCTATGTGTGTGATCTGTGCCTGTAAGACCCTCATCCTCCTTCAGCTCTGGGGATGTGCAAGCTCAGCGCACGCTGCTTCTTATGGATTAGTATGAGGCCATTTTCTTTGTTCTATGTGTGTGATCTGTGCCTGTAAGACCCCATCCTCCTTCAGCTCTTGGGATGTGCAAGCTCAGCGCACGCTGCTTCTTATGGATTAGTATGAGGCCATTTTCTTTGTTCTATGTGTGTAATCTGTGCCTGTAAGACCCTCATCCTCCTTCAGCACTTGGGATGTGCAAGCTCAGCGCACGCTGCTTCTTATGGATTAGTATGAAGCCATTTTCTTTGTTCTATGTGTGTAATCTGTGCCTGTAAGACCCCATCCTCCTTCAGCTCTGGGGATGTGCAAGCTCAGCGCACGCTGCTTCTTATGGATTAGTATGAAGCCATTTTCTTTGTTCTATGTGTGTAATCTGTGCCTGTAAGACCCTCATCCTCCTTCAGCTCTTGGGATGTGCAAGCTCAGCGCACGCTGCTTCTTATGGATTAGTATGAGGCCATTTTCTTTGTTCTATGTGTGTAATCTGTGCCTGTAAGACCCTCATCCTCCTTCAGCTCTTGGGATGTGCAAGCTCAGCGCACGCTGCTTCTTATGGATTAGTATGAGGCCATTTTCTTTGTTCTATGTGTGTATCTGTGCCTGTAAGACCCTCATCCTCCTTCAGCTCTGGGGATGTGCAAGCTCAGCGCACGCTGCTTCTTATGGATTAGTATGAGGCCATTTTCTTTGTTCTATGTGTGTGATCTGTGCCTGTAAGACCCTCATCCTCCTTCAGCTCTTGGGATGTGCAAGCTCAGCGCACGCTGCTTCTTATGGATTAGTATGAGGCCATTTTCTTTGTTCTATGTGTGTAATCTATGCCTGTAAGACCCCCATCCTCCTTCAGCTCTTGGGATGTGCAAGCTCAGCGCACGCTGCTTCTTATGGATTAGTATGAAGCCATTTTCTTTGTTCTATGTGTGTGATCTGTGCCTGTAAGACCCTCATCCTCCTTCAGCTCTTGGGATGTGCAAGCTCAGCGCACGCTGCTTCTTATGGATTAGTATGAGGCCATTTTCTTTGTTCTATGTGTGTAATCTGTGCCTGTAAGACCCTCATCCTCCTTCAGCTCTGGGGATGTGCAAGCTCAGCGCACGCTGCTTCTTATGGATTAGTATGAGGCCATTTTCTTTGTTCTATGTGTGTAATCTGTGCCTGTAAGACCCCCATCCTCCTTCAGCTCTTGGGATGTGCAAGCTCAGCGCACGCTGCTTCTTATGGATTAGTATGAGGCCATTTTCTTTGTTCTATGTGTGTAATCTATGCCTGTAAGACCCTCATCCTCCTTCAGCTCTTGGGATGTGCAAGCTCAGCGCACGCTGCTTCTTATGGATTAGTATGAAGCCATTTTCTTTGTTCTATGTGTGTGATCTGTGCCTGTAAGACCCCCATCCTCCTTCAGCTCTGGGGATGTGCAAGCTCAGCGCACGCTGCTTCTTATGGATTAGTATGAGGCCATTTTCTTTGTTCTATGTGTGTAATCTGTGCCTGTAAGACCCTCATCCTCCTTCAGCTCTGGGGATGTGCAAGCTCAGTGCACGCTGCTTCTTATGGATTAGTATGAAGCCATTTTCTTTGTTCTATGTGTGTAATCTATACCTGTAAGACCCCATCCTCCTTCAGCTCTGGGGATGTGCAAGCTCAGCGCACGCTGCTTCTTATGGATTAGTATGAAGCCATTTTCTTTGTTCTATGTGTGTAATCTATGCCTGTAAGACCCTCATCCTCCTTCAGCTCTTGGGATGTGCAAGCTCAGCGCACGCTGCTTCTTATGGATTAGTATGAGGCCATTTTCTTTGTTCTATGTGTGTAATCTGTGCCTGTAAGACCCCATCCTCCTTCAGCTCTGGGGATGTGCAAGCTCAGCGCACGCTGCTTCTTATGGATTAGTATGAAGCCATTTTCTTTGTTCTATGTGTGTAATCTGTGCCTGTAAGACCCTCATCCTCCTTCAGCTCTGGGGATGTGCAAGCTCAGCGCACGCTGCTTCTTATGGATTAGTATGAGGCCATTTTCTTTGTTCTATGTGTGTAATCTGTGCCTGTAAGACCCTCATCCTCCTTCAGCACTTGGGATGTGCAAGCTCAGCGCACGCTGCTTCTTATGGATTAGTATGAGGCCATTTTCTTTGTTCTATGTGTGTGATCTGTGCCTGTAAGACCCCATCCTCCTTCAGCTCTTGGGATGTGCAAGCTCAGCGCACGCTGCTTCTTATGGATTAGTATGAAGCCATTTTCTTTGTTCTATGTGTGTAATCTGTGCCTGTAAGACCCTCATCCTCCTTCAGCTCTTGGGATGTGCAAGCTCAGCGCACGCTGCTTCTTATGGATTAGTATGAAGCCATTTTCTTTGTTCTATGTGTGTAATCTGTGCCTGTAAGACCCTCATCCTCCTTCAGCTCTTGGGATGTGCAAGCTCAGCGCACGCTGCTTCTTATGGATTAGTATGAAGCCATTTTCTTTGTTCTATGTGTGTAATCTGTGCCTGTAAGACCCTCATCCTCCTTCAGCTCTTGGGATGTGCAAGCTCAGCGCACGCTGCTTCTTATGGATTAGTATGAAGCCATTTTCTTTGTTCTATGTGTGTAATCTGTGCCTGTAAGACCCTCATCCTCCTTCAGCACTTGGGATGTGCAAGCTCAGCGCACGCTGCTTCTTATGGATTAGTATGAAGCCATTTTCTTTGTTCTATGTGTGTAATCTGTGCCTGTAAGACCCTCATCCTCCTTCAGCTCTTGGGATGTGCAAGCTTCAGTGCACGCTGCTTCTTATGGATTAGTATGAAGCCATTTTCTTGTTTTATGTGTGGTGATCTGTGCCTGTAAGACCCCCATTCCGCCGTCAGCAACTTGGGATGTGGCAAGCTCAGCGTACGGCTGCTTCTTATGGATTAGTAATGAAGCCATTGTCTTTGGTTTCTTATGTGTGTAATACTGTGCCTGTAAGTCCCCCATCCTCCATCCTCTCAGCTCTGAGGATTGTACCCCCCCAACCAAAAACCCAAGCTCAGCGCACGCTGCTTCTTATGGATTAGTATGAAGCCATTTTCTTTGTTCTATGTGTGTAATCTGTGCCTGTAAGTCCCCCATCCTCCTTCAGCTCTTGGGATGTGCAAGCTCAGCGCACGCTGCTTCTTATGGATTAGTATGAAGTAATTTTCTTTGTTTTTACTTCCACTTCCTTGAAGTAGCCAATGATAGTAAAACTACATGAACGTGTGGGGATTACAAATTGACTGATAGCTTGTAGCTTATTCTGTTTTATTAAAGCACTTTTCACTTAGAGCTTCAGTCTCCTATACCATGCTTTGTCCATCGTTATAATTTATCTGAAATTAGGTTTGTCACATTTTCATGGAAAACCCAATCAATCCAGGATTTTTTTCTCTATATTTCATGGCGATTTATTATCCAAGAGTATGAGACGTTATCAAAAGCTTTTTTATTATAATCTATCCATGCTATACTGAGTTTTGACCTGTCTTACAGCTGGTCCTGATGGCTCTATTAAGCAAACTCATCCTTGAGTCCATTTGCCCATCTGGTTTCCTTTCTGTTCTGTTGCCAAGATGATATTAGAGTCAATGAGATCTCACATAATTTTAGTGGATGCTATTTGGGTCTCCCTTGGGAAGGAGAAGTGCTATTATTACGCACTGAGGTGTTAATTCTGGTTTCTGATCAACTGATTCTTGCACTTTACCCCAGCAGGGCCAGGGCTCTTCTAGGTTGAGGCTTTTTTTTTTAACTTGCCTTCTAATTTTGTTCTTACTTCAGATCATTCCATAATTCTGATATACATCTCTTCCATATTTCCTTGAGTGCTGGGTAACCATTCTACCTCTCTGTTATATGCTCTACAAGATCCTCATATAAGGATCTCCCAAACTCATCTGATTCAGTTTTGGTTCGTGCACTCACGTTCTTTCCCAGTTCTCTGCAGAGTTGTATTGGGTTTTGGCTAAATATTTTATAGTGATATCTTCCCTGTTTTCTTCATATCCCCACATCTCTTGTGGCCCTGTTGCTATTTTCAGTTTATTACTGGAGTGTATCAATATAAGATCTTTTGCTGTTAGTGTAGCATACTTCAGCTTGAGACTTTGAATTGTTCTCTTATTTTTTATGTCTTCACTCTTTTGAAGTACTCATCTTTCACTGACACTTCCACAGTTTGTCTTTTTTCCAAGGAGGGATTGATATTTTTCTCCTTTGTTTCTGGCCTAGTGTTCTTACTGGAAGGACTCTCTGGTCATATTCAAATCTAGTTTAAAAACTCACCTTTTTAAAGCTACTTTAAAATCCCTTCCCTGTGTGTATTTTCTGGTGAATTCTGAGATTTGTCTTTTGATTGAAGGTTTTACTACACTCAGCACATGAAAAAGGCCTCTCCCCTGTGTGGATTCTCTGGTGCTTTTGGAGGTCCGCCTTCCACTTGAAGCTTTTACTACACTCAGTGCATTTAAATGGTCTCTCCCCAGTGTGGATTTTCTGATGACTTGTGAGATGCGCCTTCCGATTAAAACTTCTATTGCACTCTGTACATGAAAATGGTCTCTCCCCTGTGTGGATTCTCTGGTGATTGGTGAGGCTAATCTTCTGATGGAAGCTTATACCACATTCCATACATGAAAATGCTCTCTCCCCAGTGTGGATTTTCTGGTGGTTTATGAGGCTTATTTTCCGATTAAAATTTCTTCTACACTCTGTACATGAAAATGGTCTCTCCCCTGTGTGTATTCTCTGATGATTTGTAAGGCTTGTCTTCTGATTGAAGCTTTTACCACATTCCATACATGAAAATGGTCTCTCTCCAGTGTGGATTTTATGGTGATTTGAGAGATATGTCTTCAGATTAAAGCTTTTACTACACTCACTGCATGAAAATAGTCTCTCCCCTGTATGGATTTTCTGGTGATTTGTGAGACTTGTCTTCCAATTAAAGCTCTTACTACACTCAGTGCATTTAAATCGTTTCTCCCCTATGTGAATTCTCTGGTGATTTTGGAGGGCTGTCTTCCATTTGAAGGTTTTACTACAGTGAGTGCATTTAAATGTTCTCTCCCCAATCTGAATTTTGATTTGATTTGTGAGGCTGGTCTTCCGATTAAAGCTTTTAGTATTCTGCATACATGCAAATGTTGTGTCCCCTGTGTGGATTTTCTGGTGAGATGTTAGGCTTGATTTTGTAATGAAACTTTTATCACATTCAGTACATGGAAATGCTCTGTCTCCTGTATGGATTTTATAATGTTGGACAGGAGCTCCTTTCTTACTGAAACCATTCCTGCATTCTCCAATGTGTGTTTTCTCTTCTTCCTGTAGCTCTCCCTTCCGACTGAAGGTTTTCCCATGGTCTGTAGATGTAGACGGTCTCTCCTCAGTGCGTGGTCTCTGTTGTGATTCCAGAGTTACAGGATCCCTGAGGTGAATCTCACATGCATCACAGGCACATCTTTGTTCTGTTCTCTGGTTTCTCTGCTCTTCCCTTGTACCTGTGATATTACAGGCACTTTCCTCACACACATTACAGTTTGTGACCGAGTTTCCTGTTTTTTGCTTCTTTTCTGAGATGCAATTTTTTCCCCAGTCAGCACATGAAGAAACATCTTCTCTTTGTTGCACTGATAGACTTTTCTTTGCTTTCAGATCCACTGTGAGCTCCCAGTGCTGTCTCTCTGGATTACTGTTTCTGGGACCCTCATTTCCTGCATAAAAAGTAAACACAAAGTCATCATCCTGTTTGCTGGAAACGCTCCAGAGACGTGAAAGGCTCTGATGTAAGGGGAGGTCAGGGTGAGCAGGGAAGAAAGGATTTTCAGTTAATGATGGAGAGAATTCCCCACTGGGAGATTCCTGACTCCAGCACAGAACCTCTGATCATGGGACCCGACCTAAAACAGTGACCAGGAGAGGTGGCTAAAGCACTTCCTGTTCCTGTACAGAGTAAAACAGTAACACATGGAGCTTTATACTGAGCATGCATGCAATGGGATAAAACCAGGACTGCATAAAGCTGTTTCCAAACAGAAGGCAGTGATAAAAGCAGGATTTGATTCCTTAGGTAAAATAATAGCAGGGGAAGGTTGTGATATAACGGGGAGATGATGGTAAAAGAGAAGTAATAGCTCTCAGGGGGTCCTAGCTTGTAAGACTGACAGCTGGGAGTGAGGGGAGTGTAAGGAAGGGTGAAGGCCACAGCGAGAGCAGTGTAAGCAGTGAGGCTTGTACAAGATACGCAGGGAGATCAGAACCAGGTCAGTGATTAAAGAGATCCCCAGAGGGGCTTGTGAAGGGGTCTCTGCAGCTCCCGTCCCTCTTATTCCTGGACCCACCTGAGCAGCTGCTTTCTCCTCCTTCTCCTTCCTCTGATCCCGGCTCATCCCTGATGTACGGTTCTTCCCCTCGCTCAATGTAGGATATAATATCCGGGGTGACAGTCAGAGAGCCTGTTCCAGGGAGGAGATAAGTGCATTATTACCCTGGCTGTGATTAGCACAGATTCAGACTTAGAAATATCTGCAGTACAGAAATATTCACCCATCTGAATGACAATATTATTCCAACACTGGCAGAAATCATGTAAACCATATTTATACCCCGTGTGACATCCATTCTACCCTCACTATAACCCCCTGACACAGCCCCGTGTGACATCCATTCTACCCTCACTATAACCCCTGACACAGCCCCGTGTGACATCCATTCTACCCTCACTATAACCCCCTGACACAGCCCCGTGTGACATCCATTCTACCCTCACTATAACCCCTGACACAGCCCCGTGTGACATCCATTCTACCCTCACTATAACCCCCTGACACAGCCCCGTGTGACTTCCAATCTACCCTCACTATAACCCCTGACACAGCCCCGTGTGACATCCATTCTACCCTCACTATAACCCCCTGACACAGCCCCGTGTGACATCCATTCTACCCTCACTGTAACCCCTGACACAGCCCCGTGTGACATCCATTCTACCCTCATTATAACCCCCTGACACAGCCCCGTGTGACATCCATTCTACCCTCACTGTAACCCCCTGACGCAGCCCCGTGTGACATCCATTCTACCCTCACTATAACCCCCTGACACAGCCCCGTGTGACATCCATTCTACCCTCACTATAACCCCTGACACAGCCCCGTGTGACATCCATTCTACCCTCACTATAACCCCTGACACAGCCCCGTGTGACATCCATTCTACCCTCACTATAACCCCTGACACAGCCCCGTGTGACATCCATTCTACCCTCACTATAACCCCTGACACAGCCCCGTGTGACATCCATTCTACCCTCACTATAACCCCTGACACAGCCCCGTGTGACATCCATTCTACCCTCACTATAACCCCTGACACAGCCCCGTGTTGCTTTTTACCCCCTGGTCATGTTGCATCTGCTGCATGGTTACAGCTGACAGGAAGCAAAGTGATCCCTGCAGCCCTCGCTCACTTTCTCACGTTTTCACCAGGTGACACCAGGAGCCCTCACACTCAGAATTCACTGCTAATGAACCTGTAAAATGATCCCTTACCCAGCGAGCTCAGGGTCTCATAATTCTCCTTCATCACCTCCTTGTACAGCTCCTTCTGCCCTTCTTCTAAACACTGCCACTCCTCCTGGGAGAAATAGAGGGCGATGTCCTCAAAAGTCACTGGCACCTGAAACACAAACCCTTCTGCATGAGGTCCATCAGGAGAGCTCCCAGCGCTGGGGCTCAGCAGAGCAGGAGCAGAGGTTTCCCTGTGTGTGGAAGTCCCGGGCAGAGAACAGAGTTACTCTTCTGCTTTCTCACCCCCAGACCCGGAGCAGGGAGACCCAGCAAAGTCTCCCCCAGCCCCTTTCTGATCCTGAGCCTGCACCCAGAAAACAAGTGCTGGATCCTGAGTAACAATTTCTCTCACAGGGAGCCCAAAGCCCAGCTCTGCTCTGGTGCTATTAAAGCCCGGTCTGCCTCTGCAGTGCCTGCAATCTCAAGTGCTGGATCCTGAGTAACAATTTCTCACACAGGGAGCCCAAAGCCCAGCTCTGGTCTGGTGCTATTAAAGCCCGGTCTGCCTCTGCAGTGCCTGCAATCTCAAGTGCTGGATCCCTGAGTAACAATTTCTCAGCGCAGGGAGCCCAAAGCCCAGCTCTGGTCTGGTGCTATTAAAGCCCGGTCTGCCTCTGCAGTGCCTGCAATCTCAAGTGCTGGATCCTGAGTAACAATTTCTCACCCAGGGAGCCCAAAGCCCAGCTCTGGTCTGGTGCTATTAAAGCCCGGTCTGCCTCTGCAGTGCCTGCAATCTCAAGTGCTGGATCACTGAGTAACAATTTCTCACACAGCGAGCCCAAAGCCCAGCTCTGGTCTGGTGCTATTAAAGCCCGGTCTGCCTCTGCAGGGCCTGCAATCTCAAGTGCTGGATCCCTGAGTATCAATTTCTCACACAGGGAGTCCAAAGCCCAGCTCTTGTCTGGTGCTATTAAAGCCCGGTCTGCCTCTGCAGTGCCTGCAATCTCAAGTGCGGGATCCCTGAGTAACAATTTCTCTCACAGGGAGCCCAAAGCCCAGCTCTGGTCTGGTGCTATTAAAGCCCGGTCTGCCTCTGCCCTGCCTGCAATCTCAAGTGCTGGATCCCTGAGTAACAATTTCTCACACAGGGAGCCCAAAGCCCAGCTCTGGTCTGGTGCTATTAAAGCCCGGTCTGCCTCTGCCCTGCCTGCAATCTCCTACCTGAGCAGCAGCTCCTGCAGGCATTCTCCTCTCTCTGGGGGTCCCTGAAGCAGATTAGAAACGCCTTGGGGGCTCCTCTCTTGCAGGAGAGAAAGTCTCTTTCTTCCCTTCCTTGCCGGGCTCTTTCCTTACAAGCACAGCAACTCCTCCCCCTCCTCCTCCTGCTGGCGCTCACTGATGACAGAGGGGGAGGAGAGTGGGGAGGGAGGTGCTCACTGATGACAGAGGGGGAGGAGAGTGGGGAGGGAGGCGCTCACTGATGACAGAGGGGGAGGAGAGTGGGGAGGGAGGTGCTCACTGATGACAGGGGGAGGAGAGTGGGGAGGGAGGTGCTCACTGATGACAGAAGGGGAGGAGAGTGGGGAGGGAGGCGCTCACTGATGACAGAGGGGGAGGAGAGTGGGGAGGGAGGCGCTCACTGATGACAGAGGGGGAGGAGAGTGGGGAGGGAGGTGCTCACTGATGACAGGGGGAGGAGAGTGGGGAGGGAGGTGCTCACTGATGACAGAAGGGGAGGAGAGTGGGGAGGGAGGTGGTCACTGATGACAGAGGGGGAGGAGAGTGGGGAGGGAGGCGCTCACTGATGACAGAGGGGGAGGAGAGTGGGGAGGGAGGTGCTCACTGATGACAGTGGGGGAGGGGAGTGGGGAGGGAGGCGCTCACTGATGACAGGGGGAGGAGAGTGGGGAGGGAGGTGCTCACTGATGACAGAAGGGGAGGAGAGTGGGGAGGGAGGCGCTCACTGATGACAGAGGGGGGAGGAGAGTGGGGAGGGAGGCGCTCACTGATGACAGAGGGGGAGGAGAGTGGGGAGGGAGGTGCTCACTGATGACAGGGGGGGGAGAGGGGGGAGGGAGGTGCTCACTGATGACAGAAGGGGAGGAGAGGGGGGAGGGAGGTGGTCACTGATGACAGAGGGGGAGGAGAGTGGGGAGGGAGGCGCTCACTGATGACAGAGGGGGAGGAGAGTGGGGAGGGAGGTGCTCACTGATCACAGAGGGGGAGGAGAGTGGGGAGGGAGGTGCTCACTGATGACAGTGGGGGAGGGGAGTGGGGAGGGAGGCGCTCACTGATGACAGAGGGGGAGGAGAGTGGGGAGGGAGGTGCTCACTGATGACAGAGGGGGAGGAGAGTGGGGAGGGAGGTGCTCACTGATGACAGAGGGGGAGGAGAGTGGGGAGGGAGGTGCTCACTGATGACAGAGGGGGAGGAGAGTGGGGAGGGAGGTGGTCACTGATGACAGAGGGGGAGGGGAGTGGGGAGGGAGGTGCTCACTGATGACAGAGGGGGAGGAGAGTGGGGAGGGAGGTGCTCACTGATGACAGAGGGGGAGGAGAGTGGGGAGGGAGGTGCTCACTGATGACAGAGGGGGAGGAAGGTGGTCACTGATGACAGAGGGGGAGGAGACTGGGGAGGGAGGTGCTCACTGATGACAGAGGAGGAGGAGGAGACTGGGGAGGGAGGTGCTCACTGATGACAGAGGAGGAGGAGGAGACTGGGGAGGGAGGTTCTCACTGATGACAGAGGGGGGAGGGGAGTGGGGAGGGAGGTGCTCACTGATGACAGAGGGGGAGGAGCGTGGGGAGGGAGGTGGTCACTGATGACACAGGGGGAGGAGAGTGGGGAGGGAGGTGCAGACTGGGAAGCAGAACAAGCGGGGCTGCTACAGATCCTCCCACAGAAACTCCAGGGAGCAGAGACCTCACCTCAGCCCCAAATGCAAGAAACAGGCAGACCCTCCCCCAATACAGAATAAATGAGCACAGACTGGAAACAGAAAGCTGCAGGCAAAACCGAAACTGCAAACCCCAGGGAGCCCGAATCTGCCTGCAGTGCAACCCTGGAGAAAGAGAAACAGAAATGCATTTCCTTCTGTGCTGTGCAAATACAAAGAGATCAGAGATGCACATTTCCCAGAGCTGAGAGAGGAAATCCGAGACTTCCCACAAAAGAAGGAGCAGGAAAACCTCTTTATAATCCTGGGGAGAGAGGAGAAACAGCAGCAAAATGAAATCTGAGTAGAGATAATAAGGGAGCAGCCCCGAGCCTGAGACCTGCCCCTGATATTGCACTCTCTGTAACCTCACCTGACTCTTATTATTATTCTGATATTTTGCCTTTCTTTTATTCCAATCATTGTGGGGCTCAGTGTAATAAGGGAAGGGATAAAGCTGAAATTCAGGAAGTTTCTTACCTCTGTGGCTAACAAAATGTTTAACTCCAGATGCAGTGAGCTAATGGTAACGAATGCATCGGAGATAAAAACTGCGCTGAGCTGCAGAACGCCGGAGACATTTCTAACGCAGGAGAGCCTGGGCAGTGCACGCAAATTTAAAAACGAGCACAGATAAATATTTAAATAGAGCTCCAGGGGGGACAGAGGAATGGGTTTTCCTTTGCACCTTGTTTTTCTGTACACATTTTGTTATTCGTTTTGGAGCCTGCCTGCTATGATTCATCATTAACTGTTTTGTACTGGTGATTTTGCGATCTGCTTTTGTGTGCAGAGCGCTTGCTTTCTTTAATGACTAACATTAGACGCGCATCCTCTTTCCCTCTCGCTCACGCGGCCATCCCCCCTCCCGGAGGACTAACAGCAGCAGCCCCGCCCCTGGTCCGCCTTTGCATTAGTGACGTCGCCAGTCCCTCCGCGGGGCATCCCCTCGTCTGCATGCGAAGTCGTGACGTCACTTTCCCCGCCCCCGGGGTTCCCGGCGCCGCCTTCCGCACGCTCTTAGATGGGAACCTGCTCTCTCCCCTTTACCTTCCTTCTCTGAGGTTTGCAGCGGGGGCTTCTCTCGCTCTCAGTTTAACTTTACCCTGGGGCGTTTGGTCTCTTTCAGACGGGTTTATTGTCCGTGCTGGATACCCCACTGACTGGGTACGGTCCCCCCCCCTGCTGTAACAGCCACAGTGTGGGCTGCTTCCTGCTGCAGGTCTCTTCCTCCCCGTGCAGCCTGATGGGAAGCACGGGCCTTGTCGGGGGACAGAGGAATTTGCCTTTTCTTTCACTGTATGCAGACTGCCTCACTCTTTACTGTGCTTCATCATGAATTCGTCTGCACTGCCCTCATCTCAAGTAATACACGACATTTTCTAAACCTTCACAGTCTGATTGACGCTCTTGCTTCTGTTATTCCCTAAAATTGTCTCTTTAAATGTTAGAGGTCTTTCCGCGCCTGTAAAATGATCACCGTTTTTTAAAAGACAAGGTAGACAGGTGGAATTCTTTCAGGAACCCCCCCCCCCCCCCCCCCACACACATATGAAACTTCGGCAGTGGCTTCCTCACATAGCTCTAAAAGCAGGGGGCCCTGCACCTTATTTCACTGAGCTGAGCCTTTCTCTTACAAAGGCGATCATTTGGGTATTGTGGAGGGAACCATCTATGGACATTCACTAACACTGCTAAATGTGTTTTTTATCTGAGGAAGTTTTTCAGCCTTTATTTAGGATATTGGTTGATTTTTACACCCAATTTCTTATGCTACTGCAAATATTTCATTAAAGTCCCATGCGTGTTTACCTCAGGGTTTAAGGGCTGCATTATAAATATATGATCTTAAAGATGTTTAGAAAGAGTGATGGCCCAGTAGTAGGGATTATACCTTTTTCCCCTCAGACACGATTCTGTTTGTGTAACTCTTCTTTACAGCCAAGGATCTACACACAGGCCACTCTCCTGGGCGCGCGATTCAGGAGGGGGGCCTATGCAAATTACGGCCCGCGGTAAAAGGAGGCACCAGGGACACTAGCGCATCCCTAGCGCCTCCTTTTTGACAGGAGCGGCGGCTGTCAGCAAGTTTGACAGCACCCGCTGACAGCCACGGGTTCGGAAAACGGACGCTGGCATAATTGAGCGTCTGTCTTCCAACCCGCGGACCACGGGCCAATTTTTAATCTTTTTTTTTTTTAATTTTTACTTTTTTTTAACTTTTGGGGCCTCTGACTTAATATCGCTATGATATTAAGTCGGAGGGTGCACAGAAAAGCAGTTTTTACTGCTTTTCTGTGCACTTCCCCGGCGCCGGCAGAAATTAACGCCTACCTTTGGGCAGGCGTTAATTTCTTAAAGTTAAATGTGCGGCTTGGCTGCACATTTTACTTACTGTATCGCGCGGGAATACCTAATAGGGCCATCAACATGCATTTGCATGTTGCGGGCGCTATTAGTTTCGGGGGGGTTGGACGCGCATTTTCGACGCGCTATTACCCCTTACTGAATTTTATTTTATTTTATTTATTTAAGGTTTTTATATACCGGCAATCATGAAAACATATCTTGCTGGTTTACATGGAACGGGAGTGCATTAAATACATCAATTCGAACTGTGGTGACCGAAGAAACAGTTACAAATAACAAGCGGCTCGATCCAGTAAGGCCGCGGTAAAAACAGTGAGGTAGTGTCAGGCGCACCCTTCCTCCCCGCACGCACAGTTCTCTTCACTAACTCCCCGATACTCTCCTCTAATCGCATGCAAATGCATGCCGCGGCTGTGAAGCGTTAGGGAAGGGTTATGCCCGCGCAACCCATTTTACTGTATAGGCGCTGTAACAGCGCCTATACAGTAACCTGGGTGCGCTGGTGCCTGTCATTTCAAATGACATTTGAAATGACAGGCACCAGGAAGTGTAAAAAAGTTTAAAAAGTGTAAAAAACAAAAAACCTGTGTGTTATATAAAAAAATAAAACAATTTTAAATACCTGTTGGAGGGCCGTGGGTCCAGGCGGCCGGTGGGCGGCGGGCAGCCATCAGCGGCATCCGGTAGTCCCTTCTCCCTTCCTCCCTCCCTCCCCTGCCTGGATGAGCGCCAAAATCGCACGGGCGGGTCGGCAGCGGGGGGGGGGGGGGGGGGCGGCAGCAGGATCCGGGAGCGGCGGGTAGGCAGCAGCGGGGTCCGGGGCAGCGGCAGCGGGGGGGGGGCGGCAGCAGGATCCGGGAGCGGCGGGTAGGCAGCAGCGGGGTCCGGGGGTGGCAGCGAGATCCGGGGAGCCAGCAGCGGCAGCATGTTCGATCGCGCAGGCAGGTAGGTGGCAAAGTAAAGATGGCCGCCAGCACGGGAAAATCGTGCAATTGGCCGCTGAAGACGTGACGTCACGACGTTTGGCGTCACGGGGTGTGACGTCACGTCTTCAGCGGCCAATTGCACGATTTTCCCGTGCTGGCGGCCATCTTTACTTTGCCACCTACCTGCCTGCGCGATCGAACATGCTGCCGCTGCTGGCTCCCCGGATCTCGCTGCCACCCCCGGACCCCGCTGCTGCCTACCCGCCGCTCCCGGATCCTGCTGCCGCCCCCCCGCTGCCCCGGACCCCCCGGACCCCGCTGCTGCCTACCCGCCGCTCCCGGATCCTGCTGCCGCCCCCCCCCCCCCCCCCCCCCCGCTGCCGACCCGCCCGTGCGATTTTGGCGCTCATCCAGGCAGGGGAGGGAGGGAGGAAGGGAGAAGGGACTACCGGATGCCGCTGATGGCTGCCCGCCGCCCACCGGCCGCCTGGACCCACGGCCCTCCGACAGGTATTTAAAATTGTTTTATTTTTTTATATAACACACAGGTTTTTTGTTTTTTACACTTTTTACACTTACCATAGCAGGCCCGAGCCTTGCTACTTTTTCGTTTGTTTTTTTTTGCCCTGGTCCCGTCCGGTCTCCTGCAGCCCCGTCCGGTCCGGACGGGGCTGCAGGAGACCGGACGGGACCAGGGCGGGTAAGCAATGTTTTTACCCTACACTACACTACACTAACTCCTACTAGGGGGAGGCGGTAAACTAGCAGGTTAAGGCCGCGGCAGAACAGCGGGTTACGGAGGAGATAATATCAGCGCCCGTTACAATATCGCAGGGGAATAGCTAATTCCTTCATTATACAGCTTTTTCGTTCATTTACATGCCGGGTGCGGAAAGGGTTATGCGTCTGTTTTCAGAAGCGATACGGACGCGTGAAACTGGACACTGTATCGCCGAACTGCCTTGCGCGCCCGAATTGTGCGCTACGAGCACGTTACAGACGGGCAATCCTCGAGCGGACGATACTGGATCGAGCTGAAGGGTAGCAGAACTTGGAGAAGAAGGAAGAGATAGGAAAGAATAAACGGTTAAACGGTATAAATAAATTAAATGCTATGTACAAAAGGCATGATTAGTGGTTGAGAGTTTTGTGGAGTCCTTGGAATATGTCCTTGAATTGTGTTATTAGATTGTGTCTTGGAAAGCTTGCTTGAATAACCAAGTCTTAAGTCTTTTCCTAAAAGTTAAGAGGCAGGGTTCCAGTCTGAGGTCTGTAGGAAAGGAATTCCACAGGGAAGGGTCAGCTGTGGAGGTGGCACGATCTCTTAAGGTGATGTGTCTGGTCATTTTCGCAGGGGGAACTTTGAGGGCGCCTCTGTGAACATCTCTGGTCGGTCTTGTCGAGTTGTATACTTGGAGGGGGATTTGTAGATCGAGGGAGATGCGCTGATGAATAGTTTTGAAGATGATGCATATGGCTTTGTACATGATACGGAAGTGTACGGGTAGCCAATGTAACTCTTTCAGAATGGGAGATATGTGGTCTCTCTTTCTTGCGCCTGTTAGTAATCGGGCTGCTGAGTTTTGAACCATCTGTAATGGTTTGGAATAGGATGAGGGCAGACCTAGCAATAGGGAATTGCAATAGTCTATTTTTGAAAAAATGACTGCTTGGATGATTGATCTGAAGTCTTGAGCATGGAAAAGAGGTCTTATCCTCTTCAGAACCTGGAGTTTATAGAAGCAGTCTTTGGTTGTTTTGTTGATATGTGCCTTGAAGTTTAGCCGGTTGTCAATTATCACTCCTAAGTCTCTAACTTGTGTGGTAGGTAGGTTGGTAGGAAAAGTAGTATTAGTGTTATTGTTTTCAGGAGAGATGAGTAGGATTTCAGTCTTGGATGAGTTTAAGATGAGGTGTAAGCTGTTTAGTAATTGTTTGATTTTCTGGTGGCATGATTCCCAGTAGTCAAGAGTTTTAGAGTATGTGTCTTTGATGGGGATGATAATTTGGATATCATCTGCGTAAAGGAAATACTTTAGATTGAGGTCGGTGAGAAGTTGGCAGAGAGGAAGAAGGTAGATATTAAATAGAGTCGGAGATAATGAAGAGCCTTGTGGGACTCCTATGACAGAGTCAAATCTTGAGGATTCTTTGTTTTGGAGTTTAACTTTGTAACCTCTGTTATTGAGAAAGGTTTTGAACCAGGATAGGACGGTGCCGCTGATTCCTATGGACGAAAGCTGAATAAGGGGTAAAACTAGCGCATCAAAAACGCGTGTCCAAATGCGGGTTAACAGTGCGCTCCACTGGAGCTCCACCGGAACGCACTGTACTGTATCGGCCTGTATGTTGGGAGAGATTGAAAACACTGGGTGGGAGGATTATTTCATATTCCAGCTATTTGAAGAAGGTTAGACTTCAAAAGCAAAATGATATACAGTGTTGGATTACAAATTTGGAAGTTCTGCATCAATGTGGAGGGTTGAAAAAGACTTACAGGTGAGTTTTAAAAGCCCTACGCGCATCAAAGCCGGGAGATAAACGCATGCACGCACATCGGCTCAGCACATCGCATGCATGGATTTTAAGAGGCGCGCGGGTAAATGCATATTTCCTGGTATGCGAGTACATCTTTTTTCATAAAAGGGAGAGGGACATGGGCATTCCAGGAGATATGAATGAAGCCAGCGCATAAAGTGCCCACCGGGGGTCCCAATCCACGTAACTTTATTTATTTAGGTGTTTGATACACTGTCATTCCAAAAGAAGATCACACAGTTTACAAAAGCAACATTCACATTACGGGTCTATACAGGGTCAGAGAATGTTGATTAGATTGTTAATATAGGAATTTGTGATTCATAAGTTCCTTTTCAATTCTTTTACATATTAATCAGATGGTTGTCTTAATACACTATTCTTCTCTCAATAATCGTCTCTCGTTTATCTAACAGGATCTATGTTGTCAATAATGGGATTTTCTTCATCTTGTTGTTTTATGTTAGGTAATACGCGTTTCTGAAGAGCCATGTTTCTGAGCTCACGTTTGAAGCTCGCTCTTTCTGTTACCAGACGTAGCGTCTCTGGTAGGGAGTTCCACAGCATGGAGCCGGCTATGGAGAACCTTCGGGCTCTTGTTTGTCTTAGATGTGTATTCAGCATTGTAGGCACTGTTAATAGTCCTTTGGTTTGCGATCTTACGAGTTCATTGTGGTGTGTATGGTTGGTGTGCTGTTTTAATAAGAAATACACGGATTCCCCTCTTCCACACAGCTACTTCCCTTCTTAATCAGTCCTCAGGACAAAGATCTTTTAAGTTTGAAATCATTTATTGTACAGATAATTTTCCAGTACTTAACAATTGTTGCTTCCAAACGTATATATGCCCCAGGCAGAGATCTTTGTAGCTGGAGATGGAGTTTCTTGGAATTCAGGGTGAGAAGGCAAGGGATTCTGAAGCTGATTGGTCTTTAAAATTAAAGTGGAGTTGAAGGGGCGGAACTGAGTGACGTGAGTGACATGAGGAGAGCATCTGCCCTATAAGACTGCAGTACAGACAGTGCAACTTGGGAGCATATGGAAGGAGAAGTGAGGGGCTCCAAGTATACCTGCACTCGCTGAGAATTTTTCTCCAGAATACCTCTGCTCAAAACCCCAGTGTTGCTTGAGAGACCTGGCGGATCCGCGGAGTTGAAGGGGCGGAACCGAGTGACGTGAGGAGAGTGTCTGCCCTATACGACCGCAGTACAGACAGTGCAACTTGGGAGCATATGGAAGGAGAAGTGAGGGACTCCAAGTATACCTGCACTCGCTGAGAATTTTTCTCCGGAATACCTCTGCTCAAAACCCTGGTGTTGCTTGAGAGACCTGGCGGACCCGCGGAGTTGAAGGGGCGGAACCGAGTAACGTGAGTGTTGTGAGGAGAGCGTCTGCCCTATAAGACCGCAGTACAGATGGCGCCCCGCCGTCGCGGCGTGCTGCCTAAGCCGCGCACCCCTTACGGAGCGCGCGGCTTGGTCTGGCTTACGCCGGCGTAGGCTGGGAGGCTGCCTCCTCTTTTTAACTTGACTCCCCTCACAATCTTCCTTGTTTGAAGTTTACAGCAAGTTTCTTACAGAACGATTGGAAGTTTCAGTTTGTTTCAGAAAATGATTTCCTTATAAATCTGTGATTTCTCTCTTCATGCCGCACACTAAGCGGAAGGGCAGTCAGGCAAGAAGCCTCAATCCCTGCCAGACCAAGCCCTAAACAAACAATACTGACAACCTTCTATCCGACTACAGAGATATCGACCCCGGAGAATCCCGCTACAGCTGTGGAAAGTGAGCAAGCTTCCTTTCTGTTGGGAGATGTGACTCTCAGCCCCGGGGCCCCAATAACACCTACACCTCCAACGAGCTCTTCTATTGTCACTGCGCCAGGCACGGCAGAAAATCTAATTCCGATTTGTCAGTCAAGCCCAATTGAGGAGGGCAGTGACATTAAAGATTTGCTTAAAAGGGGAGGAAAAGAAAAACTTCCCCTGGTTAGGAAGGTGTCTTCAATCGGAGAGAACGTGATTGGCTCCGATGGAAGTTTTGAAACACCTGCAGGAAGTGGTCTACCCACTATGGGGCCTGCGGTTAGCCGGGAAATGAATACTTCTATGCCTAGTTCACATATTTCCATGACTGATAAAGGAGTTATAAAAAATAAAGTGACAATGGAAATGTTATGGCAAGCGATAACTTTATTGCAAAATAACATAGTGAAATTAAATACGAATATCAAAGAAATGCAAGATGTCTTGCTAAATTTATTTATGTATTTATTTATTTATTTCGAGGTATTTTTATACCGAAGTATAGCGGGTTGCCTTCACTCCGGTTTACAAGATAACAACTTAATACAGTTTGGTAACACTTGAATGATTTAAACAACAGTGAACAGAGTAGGGGAAGGGTTAAAAGGGAGAGCAACGACAACAGACTGAAAAGGTTACTTTACAGCAGGCGGTGACATCATATAATGTCGGAGGGACAGGGGGCAGAACTCATGGGGAGGGGCGGGGTGGGGGTGGGGGGATCTGGAAAGGGCAGGGGGAGGTAGAAGAGGGGGGAGGACATTCGGGGGGAATCGGTAAAGACTTGCTAAGGGGTGGAGAGGAGTGACGTCTTAGCCGACTCCGTCACGGAAAGTTAGGTTGAAAAACCTGGTTTTGAGTTCCTTTTTAAATCCTATGGTTATAAATTAAATTTAAATCCTATGGTTATAAATTATGGGGTGTCTTTAAAAAAAAAGTAGAAGCGGATATAACATCTATTAAGAAAGTTCAGACTTCTATTATCCAGGGGGAATCATTAGTTTGGAAAAAAGTGGAATCTTTGGGAAAACTCCCTTAGATATTCTAACTTGAGAATGGTAAATTTTCCAAAATGTAAGATGATATCATTGAAAGAACAATTGAAAAATTACTTCCTCGAAGTATTACAATTTTCACTTGAAAATCTCCCAGTGGTTATAAATGTTTATTTTATAAATAAAGATCAAGGTATAATATCTCCCCTGGAAAAACAAGAAACACAGCAGAGACGGAAAAGTTTTATAGCTTTGGCTAATATAGCAAGAACATATGGTATTCAAGTAATAATAAGATTTCCAAGTAAGTGTGTTATGCGCATAGAAGGAAAAGGTATGTTTATTATGAGTCTGAACATTTAGAAAAGATTTTGGAAGAGCGCAGGAAACAGAAAGAGGGAAGTGGCACCTAAATTCCAACTTAAATCCCAGGTAAAGATTGGTTATATAATGGAATTCTATGCTATGTATTCTATAAGTTAGGGAAAAATTATTATGTTAATTTTGCTCCAATAAGCTCCCCAATCTTGTTTTGTAACATGGAACAGGGGAAAGTAAGAATTTAACTGTTTATGAAGTTTTGTCATGATTTAAATTTTTTTTATGTTACCCTGATTCCTAAAGAATATTCAATGTAAATGTTGAATATATGTAAAATTTGAATTTTTATTTTGTGCTATGCATTAAAATTCATAAATAAAGAATTAAAAAAAAATCACCAGAAAATCCACACAGGGCTGAGACCATTTCCATGTATGAAATGTGGTAAATGCTTCACTCAGAAGACATATCTCCATATCACCAGAAAATCCACACTGGAAAAAGACCATTTTCATGTACTGTATGTGGTAAAAGTTTCAGTTGGAAGAGATCCCTCACAACCCACCTGAAAATCCACACTGGGGAAACAGAATTCTCATGCACAGAATGTGGTAAATGCTTCTCTCAGAAGGCGTATCTCACATATCACCAGAGAATCCACACTGGGGAAAGACTATTTTCATGTACTGTGTGTGGTAAAAGCTTCAGTTGGAAGGGATCCCTAAGAAGCCATCTGAAAATCCACACTGGGGAAAGAGCATGTTCATGTACTGAATGTAGTAAAAGCTTCAATCAGAAGACACATCTCACAAATCATCAGAGAATCCACATTGGGAAGAGGCAATTTTCATGTACTTAGTGTAGCAAATGCTTCAATTGGAAGACAGGCCTCATAAGCCACCAGAAAATCCACACAGGGGAGAGACCATTTTCATGTACTGAGTGTTGGAAAAGGTTCATTTTGAAAACAAGTCTTACACGTCACCAGAAAAACCACACAAGGATAGATTCTTAAGTACCAAGAGATGCAATCAGGGACCAGGAATATGTGACAAAAAGATACAGAAATATTCCCAGTCATATTGGGTGCCATTGGTCTGATCAAGAAGAATTTGCAAGCCCATATTGATATTTCCTATTAACATTACACTTTATGAACTCCAGAAGGAGGCTTTCTTTGATACGGTGCAAGTACCGAGAAGGGCATTAGTGGTAAATTTGGGAGATTGAAATCATTCTTAACATGCCATAACTTACGAATGAGGTTCATGCCTGTCAAGTTATGTTCAAAACAAACCCATTTGTAGAAAATGCCCTGGGGAGAGACGATTTTCATGAACTGAGTATTGTAAAAACTTCAATTGGAAGACAAACCTCATAAACCACCAGAAAATCCATATGATATGATTGGTATCATGAATGTCGGTATAAAAAAGCCATAAATAAATAAATAAATATAGGATACATTTAATTTACTGAGTATATTAACAGCTTTACTTGGAAGTCAAGTCTTAGATATCATAGTGTGAAGAGACTATTTTCTTGTATTGAATTTGAAAAAAGATTCCCCTGTAAGGACAAATTAGAAGCCACCAAAAATACACACTGGTGAGAGACCATTTTCCCGTCGTGAAACTATTTTTATGTGCTGAGTGTGACTAAAGATTGAACTATGAAGAGTATCTTACAATGAACCAGAAAACATGCACTGGTCTGGGAAAGGGTGGGGGGAGAGTAATTACTCTCTCACCAAGTCTTGCTGTGTGTCTTAGTTGCTATTATTTATCCTTTATAAAGTGTAACTGGATATACGCAGCATTGTAAGGATATATATACAAGGCTGTCACTTCTCTGTAGAGCTTACAATTTATTCAAAACTAAGATAAATGACAAACAAGAATCCATGAGATGTGATTTTATTGTAGGCAAGTACTTGGGATTTAAAAGCATTTTTTAAAAGGTGAGTTTGTAAACAGGATTTGAAAACAACCATAGAGGACAACTAATAAGGATCCTAGGCCAGAACGAAAGGAAAAGAATATCAACCCCTCCTTATAAAAAAACAAACTCATTACATGTGGAGGCGTCAGTGATAGATAAGTACTTCAAAACTGTGAAGACATTAAAAATAAGAGAAAAATTAAAAATATCAAGCTGAAATATTCTACACTAACAGCAGAAGATCTTAAATTGGTACACTCCAGTAATAAACTGAAAATAGCAGCAGAAGCCCAAGAGATGTGGGGATATGAAGAAAACAGAAAGGGAAGATATCCAAATAAAATATTTATTCAAAACACAAAGCAACTCTGCAGAGACCTAGGAAAGGAAAATTAGTTCTTACCTGTTCATTTTCATTTTCGTTCCTGTAATACCACAGATCAGTCCAGACTCCTGGGTTTTGCCTCCCTTCCAGCAGATGGAGACAGAGAAGTTTTGACAGACTCTGCCTTATATCCCCAGGTGCCACTTACAGTCCATCAGTATTAATCAGTGACAAAGCAGAATGGTAACAAACCATACGAACTATATACACCCAAACACGGAACTCAAAGTGGATCACTAACCCCAAATGGGAACAGAACCTGTAGAACACGGAAAAAACAAGCTTGATCTGCAGACCCGAAACAAAGAACAGATAAGGAAGAAGTAGACTCTCCATCACCTCCAGTCAATGGGCGGGACTCTGGACTAATCCGTGGTACTAAAGGAACGAAAATTAACAGGTAAGAACTAATTTTCCTTTCCCTGTACGTACCCGGATCAGTCCAGACTCCTGGAATGTACCAGAGCTTTCTTTACCTGGGGTGGGACCTGGAGAGGCCCGCACGGAGCACTCCTTTTCCAAATCCCCCCGATCCTGGGGCCTGGACATCCAATCTGTAATGCCTTGCAAAAGTATGCAAAGACTTCCATGTAGCCGCTCTACAAATCTCCTGCAGTGATATCTGTTGGCACTCCGCCCAAGACGCCGCCTGTGAGCAGGTAGAATGAGCCCGAACCCCCATCAGTACGGGTTTATCACACAATAAGTAAGCTGAATTGATAGCTTCTTTCAACCAGCGGGCGATTGTAGTTTTAGATGCCATATGACCTCGTTTCGGTCCACTCCATAGCACAAAAAGATGGTCGGACATATGAAAACTGTTCATCACCTCAAGATAACGCAGGAAGACTCTGCAGCTTCTGTAAATCTCTAGAGATGGGATCCAACCTGACCAGTTCCGGAAATGACGGGAGCTCCACTGATTGATTCAAATGAAATGCTGAAACTACCTTTGGAAGAAATGAAGGGACCGGCCGCAAAGAGACTCCAGAATCAAAACTTCGTAGGAAAGGCTCTCTGTATGACAGCAAATGGAGCTCGGACACCCTACGCACTGAAGTAATCACCAAAGAAAAACTACCTTTAACGTTAGATCTTTCTGTTATGTTCCACGCCCATGGACGGCCACGGGCGCGGCCCCCTACCTTACCCGTGGCGGCGACCCGCCGCGGCAGCTCCTAGGAATACCCCTGGGCCAGTGCCCATTGCTTCGGCGCAGGTCCCCGGTCTGGCCGCCAGGTGGGGAGCCGTCCCTGCTCCTCCCTCGTGGCATCCTGCAGTCTTTCCTCCGTGGAGGAAATCCAAGATGGCTGCCGCCATCTTTAGGCACGAGGCCGCGCCTCCTCATTAGAATTAAAGGGACCTGATCCCTTTAACCATCTGTAGCTGTTACCTATGAGCCAGAGCAGAGGAAGTATAAAAGGAGACTTCCTCTGCTCATTCCTCGACTTGGCAACGTCTCTTGTAGCGCTGTTTAAGTCTGCTTGCTTCGGTGAGTTCCTGTACTTCAGATCCTTGTTCCTGTCTTGTCTTGGTGTTTCTGGTTCCTGACTTCGGATTGGCTAGCGGTGATTCCTGGTGTGTGACTTCGGACTGGCAAGCGGCGATCCCTCGGAGTAAGACCTCGGACTGGTAAGTGACGACTTTCCTGGCACTTGACCTCGGACTTCTTCTTGACCATTGTCTCCAAGGGCCCATCTAAGTCCCAGTGGCCCGGATCCCTATGGGCTCCTCCTGGGGGGACCGTGGGCTTCCAGGGGTGAAGCTCCAGTTAGCCCTTGCACCGAACTCTCGACTCCTTGACCTCTCAAAGGTCCACCTAAGTCCCAGCGGTCCGGGTCCCTACAGGCTCCTCCTGGGGGGACCGCGGACTTCCAGTGGCGAAGACTCAGTTCCTCTCCTTGATGTCACGACTCTTCGTCTGCCTCCACAGTCATCTCAGTTTCCAGTGCCGAGGGTCAACTGGTCGCATCTTCTATCCTGCCTCGCCACCCGACGGGAGAACCTACGGATCTTCCTCCTAAGGTATACCATCCTCCCGTCGGCCCAAGGGTTCACAAGCCTGAGCATAACACTTTCAACGTTGCCCTTTTTAGAGGCTCAAAAGACACAGCACATAGAGCTGTGAGAACCAAGTTTAGATTCTAGGAAGGACAAGGGTGTCTGACTGGAGGACATAAGGGCTTAGCCCCCCTAAGAAAATGAGCCACATACAGATGCAAAGCTACTGCGCAAATTACCAAGAGCTGCCACTTGCACTCTCAGAGAACTACAAGACAAGCCCTTGGATAAACCGGCTTGGAGAAAACACAAGATATTGGACAACGATGCTCGTAGAGGAAGAACCCCACATTATATACATCAAGACTCGAAGATTTTCCACACCCGGACATATGCAAGTGAAGTGGATGTTTTGCGAGATCTCAAGAGGGTAGTGACTACCGCGTCCGAATAGCCCTTACTCCTCAGCCTCTCAAAAGCCATGCCGCTAGACAAAAGTGATCCGCCTCATCGAAACAGACGAGCCCCTGTTGTAGAATGTTCAGAAGGTCCTGAAATCCCAGGGGCCCCGTCACCGCCAAATTGTTTAGATCCGCAAACCATGGACATCTCAGCCATTCTGGAACCATGAGTATTACCTTCAACGGGTGAAGCTCTATCCTCCTGAGCACCTTGCTGATCAACGGCCAAGGCAGAAAGACATACAGAAGAACATTTCTCGGCCAGGGAAGAACTAGAGCATCTACACCTTCTGATCCTGTTTCTCTGCAGCGAGCAAAGAAGTGCGGAGCCTTGGCATTCTGAAAGGTCGCCCTCAGATCCATGCTGGATGTGCCCCACGCTTCGCAAATGCTCTGAAAGGCCTCCTCGGCTAACTGCCACTCGACGGTGCCGACTGAGAAAATCTGCATGAACGGCTATGTGAGACACCATGATGCTGACCAAATTCTTCTCTGCCCAGTTGATCAACTGCTGAGCTTCCAATGCCACTGGACGGCTCTTGGTACCTCCTTGATTATTGATATAAGCCACCGTGGTCGCATTGTCTGATAGCACCCTGACCAATTTCCCCTGAAGTATCGGGAGAAAGGCTTGCAGAGCTAAACGTACCGCCCTGGTCTCCAGGCGATTGATGGACCACCGAGAATCCTTTCAGGACCATTGGCCCTGCACAGATTTCCGCAGACAGATTGCTCCCCAGCCGAAGATACTGGCATCCATGGTAACTACTGTCCACTCTGGTATTACCAAGGGTACTCTGCGGTTCAAATTGTCCAAGAGCAGCCACCAATCGAGACTGGATTTCGCAGACTCCGTAAGAGGCAGGGGAAGATGAAATTGCTCGGAAACCGGACTCCACCGTGAAAGCAATGCCGACTGCAAAGGACGCATGTGAGCAAAAGACCATGGGACCAACTCTAGAGTTAATGTCATCGAGCCTAGTACTCTCAAGTAATCCCAAACTCGGGGAGGATGTTTGGACAATAACACCCGAATCTGGCCCTGCAGTTTTAGAATGCGCTCCGCAGTAAAGAACACCCTGCCATGCTGAGTGTTGAACCATGCTCCCAGGAACTCCAAAGATTGAGAGGGCACCAGATGACTCTTGGAAAGGTTGACAGCCCACCTGAGTGCTCGCAAGAGCTGAAGCACTTGTCTGACAGCTGAATGGCAAAGCGACTTTGATTTCACCTGAATCAGCCAATCATTGAGGTAGGGATGCACCGACAGGCCTTCCCTCCGCAGCTGTGCTGCTACTACCACCATTATCTTGGTAAAAGTCCTGGGAGTGGTAGCAAGACCAAACAGTAGGGCTTGAAACTGGTAATGCTGTCCCAGAATGGCGAATCTTAGGAACTTCGGTTGGTCTTCCTGAACTCCGATGTGCAGGTACGCTTCCGTCAGATCCAGTGATGCTAGGAGCTCTCCACTTCGAACTAAAGCGATGACGGATCTTAAAGTCTCCATGCGGAAGCGGGGTATGCGAAGACACCTGTTGCCCCGCTTTAAGTTGAGTATGGGCCGGAAGGTCCCCTCTTTCTTTGGCACCACAAAATAAATGGAGTTACAGCCCTTCCTTTTTTCCGCCAGGGGTACGGGCGTAATAGCACCGAGATCGAGGAGTGCTGCAATGTTTCTTGTACCGCCCGACGCTTCGTGTCGTAAGCGCACGGGGAGACTAGAAAATGATGCTGGAGGCGTCGTGCAAAATCTAAAGCGTAACCGTGTCTTATCATTGAAAGAACCCACTGGTCCGATGTCACTTTGGTCCATTCCTCGTAAAATAGAGACAGTCTGCCCCCTACCATCAGAATCAAAGAATGGACCGGCTGCACATCATTGTGAAGGCTTAGTACTTTGGGCAGACTGGGTGCCTCCAGGCCTGGAGAAACGTCGTCCATGAAAGGACTGAGACAAGGACTGTTGCCTGCCAGGATTTTTCCGAAAGGTGGTAGTGGACGAACATGGCACTCGCGATCTACGACCCCCATGAAAATGCGATTGAGAAGAAAACACACCTCTCGGTCTTGGCCGATCCTCCGGCAGCTGATGAACCTTATTCTCTCCCAGAGACTGAATCAAGTCCTCCACCTCCTTTCCAAACAGCAACTTGCCCTTAAACAGCAGGGAACCCAGCTGGGACTTAGAGGAGGGGTATGTGGATTTTCCTCCCCCCTTCCCCCCCCAAATAAAATGTGAGTTTCCTAACACATCACTTGGTGCCGGCAGGAGTTTGTCACCGCAGCAGCACTGCTAGCGAGGAGCAGGGCCTGCAGCCTGCTTGCTTGTGCCTTCCACACGTCTGCTGCCCCTGCTCTGCTCTCGTCGGCCACCGTCCTGCCCCGCCCAAGTCCCTGGCCTGTGTGTGTCCTCGAAATCGGCTCTGCAAGTTACGACTGCTGTCCCCGAGGCCCTCGCCCGAGGCTCACTAATTGGACCTTCCCCAGCACCCGGCCTTTTCTCCTCCCCTCCTGCGGGCCCCCAAGCAGCAGGACACAGGGGACACACACAGGGGACACACAGGTGCCCAGGCTTTGCAGCCTTCACCTTCTCCCTTCTTTTCACCTGCGGAGGCAGGCGACAGGCGGGAACCGCTAAAGTCAGGCACAGGACAGAAGGCAGCCCTGCCGGCAGCACAGCACAGGCTGCAAGCGCCGCCGAAGAGGGGAACCAGCAAAGGAGGGTGGGGGTGCACCTTGCTCAACCAGGCTCTAAGGCGCCGAGGCAGCAGCAGGAAATGGTTGGTGCACCGGCGCCGCAGTGACCTAGGACGCTGCACGTTTTCAGGTGCGTGCAAACACCGGAGGGCAGTGGATGAGACAGACAGACGCTCAGAGGGGGCACTTAATGCCGCCTCAAAATTCTGCCGCCCGAGGCCACCGCCTCACCCTGCCTCATTATAGAACCTCCCCTGGCGATACGGCAGGAGGAACCACAGAAAGCAGCATCCCCAATCGAAGGAGTGATTACATTAATATTGTGTCGGGTACTTAACATTAATGGATTCCCTCCTTCACTTACTGCCGATTGGTCCATTCACTGCCACATCAGAGGCTGGCCTAAATGAAGGTGTCAGCAAATCAGATGTGTCGGCAAAGCAAAGCCAGCCGGGCTTCTCAATCATTCACCTTCATTTTATAGTTTCTAATTTATCAATTCTCATTTTTTAAAATGTTTTTTTCTTCATATTATATTAATAAAATCCACAAAAAATATAAATACTGACAACAGTTATTGAAAATTGTATTTCAATACAGCCCACATGGCAGATGTTTCACAGACAATATGCTTCATCAGGGGCAGTATAAACCTCTAATCCAGAATGACTGTTGCCTAAAAAATATGACATAGCAGAAAATAGTTCAATAAACTTAAAGAAAACATTTTTTAAACGAAAATACTTATCTTGTAAATGGTTACCATGTTGAAAAGGACTCGACGTCTCAACCGTCATCAAACAGGAAATGGAAAGCCGGAAGCTAACATGGCCGTCCCTTTAAACATGCTTGACGAAAAACAAAATGATATCATCGGGATACCCCTATGATTGAAACAAAAAATTAGTCCATCTAAAAAGAAAACTTTAACCAAGGAAAACAAAGGAGCGCGACAAAGGGGCAGGCCCCTTTGTTTCGCCCCTTCGTACAGCCCTGAGAAGCCCTGAGCCATACCCTTAGATAAATCTAAAGCCATAAAGGTAGCAGCCAGCAAAGGTCCTAGGCTAGGGGATTCCGTAGGCTGGAACAAAGCCACCTCTCAACTTACCTCCCCAGCACCCTCCCAGCACCCACTCCAGCCTCTCCAACAGCCACTCCTGCATTCAATCCAGCCTCTCCAGCATCCACTCCAGCCTCTCCAACAGCCACCCTGCATTCAATCCAGCCTCTCCATCTTGAGCAAACAACCCCTCAACCATCTTGAGCAAACAACCATCTTGCAAGCATCCAACAAATGCTCAGCAAACAACCATCCTACAAGCATTCAGCAAACAACCATCTTGAGCAAACAACCTTCTTGAGCAAACAACCATCCTGCAAGCGTCCAACAAATGCTCAGCAAATAACCATCCTGCAAGCATTCAGCAAACAACCATCTTGAGCAAACAACCCCTCAACCATCTTGAGCAAACAACCATCTTGCAAGCATCCAACAAATGCTCAGCAAACAACCATCCTACAAGCATTCAGCAAACAACCATCTTGAGCAAACAACCTTCTTGAGCAAACAACCATCCTGCAAGCGTCCAACAAATGCTCAGCAAATAACCATCCTGCAAGCATTCAGCAAACAACCATCTTGAGCAAACAACCATCCTGCTAGCATTCAGCAAACAACCATCTTGAGCAAACAACCATCCTGCAAGCATCCAACAAATGCTCAGCAAACAACCATCCTGCAAGCATTCAGCAAACAACCATCCTGAGCAAACAACCATCCTGAGCAAACAATCATCTTGAGCAAACTACCATCCTGAGCAAACAACCATCCTGAGCAAACAACCATCCTGAGCAAACAATCATCTTGAGCAAACAATCATCTTGAGCAAACTACCATCCTGCAAGCATTCAGCTATCAACCATCCTGCAAGCATTCAGCAAACACCCTCACTGCAAACATTCAGCAAGTATACAGCAAACAACCATTCTACGCTCATCCAGAGCCCTAACCAATTAATTATTTCTTCCTAATCCCAGCCTTTCCTCCCATCAGTCTTCCGCCTATCCACGGCACCAGCCAGTCATCCGCCTATCCACGGCACCAGCCATCAGTCATCCGCCTATCCTCGGCACCAGCCATCAGTCATCCGCCTATCCACGGCACCAGCCAGCTAACCATTCACAATGTCTCTAGTACTCCCAATACCAACATTACAACACCGCCTCCCACCTAAAAGATTATCTGCCAGACGAGCCCTCCTCAAGAACTTAAAAACCCTCACCTCCATCTCGATTACTCCAATCACACAGCTTTTAGGCCTCTCCCTCTTCTCACTCTCACTCTTCAATGCACAATCCCTAACAAAAAAATCCCTAATCTTAATGATTATCTCAACGACGCCAAGCCAGATATTTGTGGAGTAACTGAAACATGGCTCAAGCCCTCAGATACAGCGTTAATAAACCAACTACCTACACATACCTATGACGTCTTCTCACTCCCGAGACTGAAAAAAAGAGGAGGTGGAATCCTTTTGGCTACCAAAAAAAGTCTGAACTTCTCCCAACATCCATTCAGCTCTAACTCAAAACTGGAAGTCGGCTTCTTCACCTCACAACATCTTCAAATCCTTCTTGTCTACGCCCCCCCAGGGTTCCTAGAATCCAATGTCTCCCCTATCCTTGAAATCTCCACCTTGCTCATCAACCTGGATTCTCCAGCAATCATCTTAGGAGACTTCAATCTACATATTGACAACCCCTCACCATCCAACAGCTGTATAACCCTCCTCACAGCCCTATCTGCCATGGGATTCCAACAAATAGTCAATGAACCCACACACAAAGCGGGTCACACCCTGGACTTGATTTTCTTCAACAAAGGGATTACGAACACGTACAACTTGAAGAACAAAAAGGTCCCTTGGTCAGACCACTCTCTTATTTCCACCTCTTTCGCACTGGAAGAAACCAACACTCCTAACATCCCCTCACCTTCATTCCATTACAAAAAGCGATGTTCTCCAGAAGACCTCAACACCCAATTAGTCTCCCAGCTCCCCCTATTAGACTTATCCGACCCTAATGCTGCCATTCGTTCATGGAACAACATAACAGAAAATATAG
Source organism: Rhinatrema bivittatum (assembly GCF_901001135.1). Lineage (NCBI taxonomy): Eukaryota > Metazoa > Chordata > Amphibia > Gymnophiona > Rhinatrematidae > Rhinatrema > Rhinatrema bivittatum. The sequence continues at coordinate 9,298,942 of NC_042619.1, read as the reverse complement.
CCAACAAGCTCTGTCCCTCAATTACAAAAAAATCTCACACCAATGCAGCCAACAGACAACCTTGGTTCACCAACGAACTCAGAAAACTTAAACAAACTTTAAGAAAAAAAGAAGCGACCTGGCGTAAAACCCCTTGCGACACCACCATCTCATCATACAAATCCACACTTTACCAGTACAAATCCCTCACCTCAAAATCAAAAAAAGATTTTTACGCATCCAAGATTCACAACCTGGTCTTTGACGCTAAAGCCCTCTTCGCCTATGTCTCCAGCCTCACTCAAACCATACTGCGAGAAATCCCCGGCAATATGGCTCAGTCCAAAGCCGAAGAACTCGCTCAGTTTTTCCAAAATAAAATTTCCAATCTCCTAACACAACTGCCTCCCGACACAGCAGCCCTCCAGACATATCAACAACCTGCACACAAAAATGCCAGCTTAAACACCTTTGAACCTGTAGCCTCCACTGAGATACAAGCCATCCTGAGAAAAATGAAACCTTCATCTCATCCTGCAGACCACATCCCCTCCAAATTACTTCTATCTATTCCAGACACAATAGCCACATCTTTGACAAATATCATCAACTGCTCTCTAGCCCAAGGAATCTGCCCTGATGACCTCAAAATGGCCTCAATCTCACCGCTCTTAAAGAAACCTAACCTTGACCCGAAGGAACCCAACAACTTCCGCCCCATAGCTAACCTCCCATTCATCGCCAAGATCATGGAAAAACTAATGAACTCTCAACTCTCAGATTTCATCGAAGACAACAATCTTCTCTTCACCCCACAACACGGCTTCAGAAAAAATCGAGGCACAGAATCCCTCCTCTCCTCGTTGACAGATTATATCTTAATGGGCCTTGACAAAGGAAACTCATTCCTATTGATCTTGTTAGACCTCTCAGCAGCGTTCGACACGGTCAACCACGCCATCCTCCTAAACCAACTCTCGTCTATAGGAATCAGCGGCACCGTCCTATCCTGGTTCAAAACCTTTCTCAATAACAGAGGTTACAAAGTTAAAATCCAAAACAAGGAATCCTCTAGATTTGACTCTGTCATAGGAGTCCCTCAAGGTTCTTCATTATCTCCGACCCTATTTAATATCTATCTTCTTCCTCTCTGCCAACTTCTCACCAACCTCAATCTAAAGTACTTCCTTTATGCAGACGATATCCAAATCATCATCCCCATCAAAGATACATATTCTGAAACTCTTGACTACTGGGAATCATGCCACCTGAAAATCAAACAACTACTAAACAACCTACACCTCATCTTAAACTCTTCTAAGACAGAAATCCTTCTCATTTCTCCGGAAACCAACATCTCCAACACTACTCTTCCCACCAACCTACCTACCACACAAGTTCGAGACTTAGGAGTGATAATAGACAACCGGCTAAACTTCAAGGCCCATATCAACAAAACAACCAAAGACTGCTTCTATAAACTCCAGGTTCTGAAGAGGATAAGACCTCTTTTCCATGCCCAAGACTTCAGAACGATCATCCAAGCAGTCATTTTTGCAAAATTAGACTACTGCAATTCCCTATTGCTAGGTCTGCCCTCTTCCTACTCCATACCACTACAGATGGTTCAAAATTCAGCAGCTCGATTACTAACAGGCGCAAGAAAGAGAGACCACATATCCCCCATTCTGAAAGAGTTATATTGGCTACCCGTCCACTTCCGTATCATGTACAAAGCCATTTGTGTCATCTTCAAAACTATTCATCAACGCATCTCCCTCGATCTACAAATCCCCCTCCAAGTATACAACTCGACAAGACCTACCAGAAATGTCTACCGAGGCGCCCTCAAAGTTCCCCCTGCGAAAATGACCAAACACATCACTCTAAGAGATCGTGCCACCTCCACTGCTGGCCCTTCTCTGTGGAATTCCATTCCCACAGATCTCAGACTGGAACCTTGCCTCTTAACTTTCAGGAAAGGACTTAAGACTTGGTTATTCAAGCAAGCTTTCCCAGACACAATCTAATATCACGTCATAGATACAAACCAAGGACTTCAAATATTCAGCCATTAATCATGCCATTTTTACATAGCATTTAATTTATTTGTATACCGTTCAACCGTTTATTCTTTCCTATCTCTTCCTTCTTATCCAAGTTCTGCTACCCTTGTTATTTGTAACTGCTCCTTCGATCACCACAGTTCTAGTTGATGTATTTAATGCACTCCCGTTTCATGTAAACCAGCAAGATATGTGCTCATGATTGCCGGTATATAAAAACCTTAAATAAATAAATAAATAAATAAATAAAATTTAAGTTTAAATCAGCATTAAGGCCAGATGGTGTTACAGTAGTTGATATATCCAAAGCTGTTCAAGCCTCAATAATTGTAGCTCCCGATTACCTCCGTGCCAGTGTTCTGTAACAAGGTCAATGGCACAAAAGCATAGATCTTCAAAAAGGTGATTAAATTCAATACAGTGAGACACAAAAGGGTCGTCTAGGCGGGTAGGTTTAATGATGAACCGGTTTGATCAATCGGATTTTTAACAACCGCTTGGTTTTCTCAATGTACAATAGATGACAGGGGCACATGGCCAAATAAACAACCATAGTTGATATACATGTCATAGTGTAAAGCTGAATAATTGATCCAGACTGGATCACCACATCACTTTTGATTCTAGTGGAGACGATTCCTCAGGAGATGATGATCATCGAGCCCAACAGAGAAGACCAGATAATTCTATCACTCTAACCTTTGGTTCATCTTTTTTAGGTCAATTCAGACACGGCAATCACTCTTACAACACCTGATACAGTCATTATCCTTTCCAATCAGATCGAGATTGTTCTGAATCATTGATGAGGATCACTCATTCCCATCATCAGAAGAATCCTTAGTGCTGAATTTATCTGCGACAAATCTCACGTCTATACAAATCAAAGTCCTTGAACGTGTTCTGTCGTTTGGCATATCCAAATGCATCAACTTTTGTGCATGAAAAAACTATCTGTTCTAAAGAAGTCTAGTAAGAAGTGGAAGACAGTTTTGGAGATCTGGCACCCATTCCTGACCTGACTATCTCCTAAGCTCCACAGTTTGATTGTTAATTCTCTAAAACTAGAATAACTAACATTCAGTTTTTGTTATGTGATGTTATGTGGTGGGGGTTGGATTAAGAAAGGGTAACGGGATGGCATGGGTGTACCTGTTATGATTTCACCTGCTAAGTAGTCTCATCATACGCTGAACATGATGCCTCCCCACCAGCAGAGGTCTCCTTCCTGTGCTGTCCATGACTCATCGAGCTCAGCCTGTGGTGCAGCTTCCCAGCCTCCAGGAGCCCTCAATGAGCTTAGCCATCTGCCCTGCCAAGCTCCTCCTCCCTGCCTGCACCACACCCAGACTCCAGCCCTATGTAACCTTGTGTTACCTTGTACTTCCACATCGAGTTGCCCTTGGCTTCTTGCCCTAGCCACTCTTGCCTTGCGGCCTCCCCCTCCCCAGGCCTATCCATGTTTTACCTTGGGGCCTCCGGGCCTTCTTGCTCCCTGTCTTTCCTTGTGGCCATCTAGCCTTTTTGCTCCTAGCCTTGCCTTGTGGCTTAAGGGCTTTCCTGCTCTTAGCGTTGCATTGTGGACTAAAGGCCTTCCTGCTCCTTGCCTTGTGGCCTAAGGGCCTTCCTGCTTCTTGCCTTATGGTCTAAGGGCCTTCTTACTCCTTTACTGCCTTTCAGCCTATTCTAGGCCTTGCCTTGCTCTGTGGCCTATCTATCCCTTCCCCTGACCGTTGGCCTATATAGTCCTTGTCTTGCTCTGTGGCCTATCTAGGCCTCTTCCTGTCTTGTCTCTCGTGGCCTTCCTGTATTGCTGCCTTTGGACCTTTTCCATGTTGTCACTGTCTCGCCCTATCCTGTCCTGTCTTAATCTGTTCCTATCCATGCCTCAGTTCCAGTCTCACCTGCCTGCTGTTCCTGTCCAAGACTCAGACTTCATAAAAACAAAAAACCCCAAAGGAACAATCCCTCATAGTAGCTCACAACTGTTCTTATGACAAAAACTTTATTGTTTGTCCAACACTTTCAATTTACTTATATTATATTATATTATATTATATTATATTTAGCCAAACCTTTCAGGACACCTAATCTCCCTTCGCCTTTAACCTAACTCTCCCAAGCGAACGCTCCAACTGGACACCTCAAGCCACTTCTCAGTTCTGTTGTTTGCCCCATCTACCATCTCTTCTGTTTCTTCTATTTCCCGAGATGATTAGAGAGGATTTTATTTTATTTCTTGTTAAGGTGAGTTTCATAATTTTTAGGTTATATTTAGTCGAGTTTTTTTTGACATGTTTCAACTGTTAACTGGCAACATTGTTCCCTGTACCGCCCTAGAGCGAAGTTGAAGCTTCATTGTTAACCGATATGATTTGTATTTTTACAGGAATGTCGGTACAGAAAAAAATAAAAATAAATAAATATCGAAACATTAAAAACAAAACATCTTACTTTCAAAATAACACTTCTCTTCTAATACAGTGTTAGTGAGATGTAGTACACCCCTGAAAAGGCTCAGCCTTACCTGAACTCTCTTCCAGCCTAGTCTGGCTCCAGCCTTATCCAAGCCTTGCTCCATACTCACCATGTTGCTTTGCCACCACAGAGACCTTCTGGTCCCCAGAACCCAAGGGCTCAACCTGCAGGGGAGGGAGCTGGTTAGGCAGAAGACCAACCCTTGTTTTGTCCTGCTGTCCTGCACCACTCCTAGGGTGAAGTTACCTACACTCCGCCTGGACCGGAGCCATAACAGGACCATTGCCTGCTACTGTATCACGCGCGATGCCTGACACTGAAGGTGGACGTTGTGCAGCTGATATGAAATGTTGAGGGACCATGTCGTGCCTTTACTCAATAAACAAGAGTTTCCTAAATTGCTGCCAGAGGATGTGGTGACAGCTGTCAGCGTAGCTGGGTTTAAACGGAGTTTGGATGCATTTCTGGAAGAAAAGTCCATAAATAGCTATTAGCCATGCAGACTTGGGAAATCACTGCTTATTCAGACTGAACCTATTCTTTGGGATTCTACTGGGTCCTTGTGACCTGGATTGGCCACTGTCGGGGACAGGATGCTGGGCTCGATAGACCTTTGGCATCCCCAGTTTGGCATTTCTTATATTTTTATGCGTCCATCTCATCACGAGGTGGACCATGGCTGCCATGGCAGAGGACAGTAGGCCAAAGTGGCCAGTGAACTGTTAAATTTACAGGTGCAAAAGAACGTGGACACTGGAGACCTAAAGGAAAGTTAATGTTGGGAGCGCTCTGTAACAGAAGATCCCAGGTTGCGTGCCACAGCAATTAAAAGTTAAGCTTTAGCACACTCTTTGTGACTGTTTACATTTCCAGTGATCTGTACGGATCCCAGAGGAAGCTGCTCCCCTGCTGGAGTTTGGCAATAGTAGAATATATATGCTGTATATAGGATCATTAGTATCATTCTTTAATATATTAAATTGTTTACTTCACTTTATTTTTTTTTATCATCTGAATATGACCACTGCCGTACTCTGCTGTGTTTGAACACTGGTGAGTTCCTTGTTCCTATCGATGCCTTGTTTAACCATGTGTTTGAGTAGTGTGACCATATCAGGCTTAGTGGATTAGCATAAGGACACA